>NC_059224.1:21151104-21446104 GCF_020615455.1 Coregonus clupeaformis
AGGATCACCGACCCACATGACAACCATTGTCCAATGGGAACACACATCCCTAGGATCATCTCTCAGTTTAGAATAGAAGGAGCAGCCGCAGACAACGCAAAGGGAGGTTGATTGAAAAACAAGAGGAGAAATGTATAGAAAAAAAGTAGTTTACATCCATTTGTAGCTCTGTAAAGTAAACGGACAAGTAGCTGGATTACTATAGTCACATCAACGCCACGGTAATTAGCCAATAATTGAAGTTTCTTGCTCAGTTGTTGTTCATGGGACAGCTGAAAGTTAGTGGCTCTTTCGTCGCTCAGCCTGCGACACGGTCTTCTTGCTATGTTAGGAGTTGTCTTAACAGCTACACTGAATCTCAACATCAGCATGGCCAGTCTGAAATTAGTCACTCAAATAGTATTCTTCATTCATTAGGTTTTCTTTTGGTTTATCAAGCTGAACCTTGCTAGCTAGCTTGTTTTCCTTTGCTGACAAAGCTGGCTAGCTAGCGGCTAACTTAGGCTAAGTAGCTGGTCAGCCAAGTTATTATTAGGCTATTGGTGTTACAATGACTCAACATAGCTAAGCTAGCTCTCTCTTAGTTTAGGCATTGAACTGAGCTAAGCTAGATAACCCATTTTCCTATCCAAATGATTCATTGATACTGTTGCTACTTGCATGATTTTGACAATTAATGAATGGCTGGGTTTGTTATTTTTCACCCAAATTGAAATGACTTGTGTAGAAAAATTACTCTATTACACAAGAATCAAAATGAATTCATTAATTCCTGTGTATATTGTCTCTTTTTCCCTCACAGAGTTACGGACCCTCCCTGGCCCACCACTCCCTGCTCCACCTTAGAGCCCTCCAGAAACTCCACTCCCCACCTTCTTAAAGATGGAGCTGCAACATATCCACTGTGTGACCTGCCTGAGTCAGAGGTGCATGACCAGGCCTGAACCTGGTATCTCCTGTGACCTGGTCACCTGCCCCTTGGTCTGCGGGGCCATCTTCCACACCTGCAAAGGACCCGAGCACCGCCTCCTCTGCCCCCTGGAGAGGGTGCCCTGCCTGAACAGTGGCTTTGGCTGCCCTGCCACCCTGGTGCGGACACGGATTCCCGCGCACCTGCAGGTGTGTCCAGCGGGCGTGGTGTGCTGCACCATGGAGTGGAACAGGTGGCCGATCAGCTGCCTGGACTACACCTCATACGAGAGCCTGAGTTGGGGGGTGGAGGAGACAGAGCAGCTGGACATGGCGCTCGCCCTGCAGGACCAACACACGCTGATCGAGTCCCTCAAGGTGGTCGCCATGGCGCCCACAGTCGAAAGACAGCCAGCTGTTGTCGCCATAGAGAGCGAGAGTGAGAAGGACACTGCTTCGGACGCTGCTGTGCTGGTGGTGGCTGACCCTATAGCTGCCACATCTGTGTCATCATCGGTGTCATTGACGACACAGTCATCTCCGTTATTGACTATGCAGTCATCTCCGTTATTGACTATGCAGTCATCTCCGTCATTGACTATGCAGTCATCACCGTCATTGACGACGCAGTCATCACCGTCATTGACGACGCAGTCATCACCACCATTGACGGCGCAGTCACCACCACCACCATTGACGGCGCAGTCACCACCACCACCATTGACGGCGCAGTCACCACCACCACCATTGACGGCGCAGTCACCACCACCACCATTGACGGCGCAGTCACCACCACCACCATTGACGGCGCAGTCACCACCACCACCATTGACGGCGCAGTCACCACCACCACCATTGACGGCGCAGTCACCACCACCACCATTGACGACGCAGTCACCACCACCACCATTGACGACGCAGTCACCACCACCATTGACAACGCAGTCACCACCACTTGGCTCAGCGAAGGATAAAATTGCCAACGGAATAAACGGTTTGAATGAGGAGCGGTATAGCAAGCTGTACGAGGCCACGGTGGAGACGGCGAGGAGCCTTGCTGCCGCGTTGGACGTCCTCAGCAGCGCTAACAGCTCTGACAACAACACAGAGCAACGCATCAACATCAACGGAGGAGCAGTGCTGGAGCCTCAGCGTAGGGAGAACAGCAGTGACAGGAACGAGGAGCTGCTGCTTCACAACAGGCTGGAGGCCAAAGGTCCTGTAGCTGAGGGTGTGGATTTGAAGGAATGCTACGGACAGCTGCACCAACTCCACCAGGCTACAGTCCAGCTAAGGAGGAGCCTGGTAACAGCCCTGGGTGACCTCGGCAACACAGTCAAATACACAGACCCAATCAACGGAGCCCCCTCTCACCCGCAGGCGGAGCCTAACGGCAGCTCCCACCAATTGGAAGATTCAGACTCAATGAACGTTGAGATGAAAGATGCTGAGGCAGGGTCATCAGTCAGACCGCTGAAAGTGGTCAGCAGAACCGACAGTGAGGTTGCCATGAACGTCGTTGCCGATGGAAACATGCAGATGGAGCTTTTATGTGTGGCCTCAAAGAGTGTTGAGGGGATGGATGGACAGAGCCTAGGTTCAGATTCAGCAGACCAGCAACAGCCTGGAACCAGTTGGTCCTCCAGTGAAGCAGTATGCCCAGTCAAGGTGCAAGATGACTTGAATCCGTCACCTGTGCCTCAGGGGTCCTGTGGGTCTCGGCCACAACCCCAGTCTCACCCAGACCCTCCACTAGCACCACCCCTGCATATCAACCAGGGTATTGCTCACAGGGCCAGCCACGTGGTCCTAGAGGACAGAGGGCTGGAGAGGAAGTTCCAGAACCACCAGTTGCTCAGAGGCTTGGGCCAGTTTGCTCTGTCCAACGGACGGAGGGTCCGGGTTAGGTTTAGACCCAAAATGGAGGACAAAGCGGTGGATACGTCAGACCTGGAGCAGGAGGACGACCCCATGGGCCTGGGGGAGATTGACCTGATCACCGCAGCCCTCCTCTTCTGCCTTGAGGAGTCCCGCAAGTGCCGCAGAATCTCTGAAACGACCTACGTAGACGGCTTCCACGTCGACTTCGGCACGCAGACCTTCACTTTCCCAGCGGCCATCTTGGTGACCAGCACAAGGGTGGGCGACGTGGCATCTGCGGCTGCCTGCGACCACGCGCCCCAACTCTCCTACCCCAGCCCCTTCCGCACCCTCCGCCTGGACCTGGTTCTAGAGGAGGTTCCACAGATCCGGAACATGCCATGTAATCGGCTCCAGCAAATGTTCTCCTTCGTTTGCGGCCAGCTGTTCCGCAGGGATGAGTACTCCTCCCACTTCAAGAACGTCCACGAGGACATCCACGCGGGCCTCAACGGCTGGATGGAGCACCGCTGTCCCTTGGCCTACTACGGCTGCACTTACTCCCAGCGCAGGTTCTGCCCCTCATCCCAGGGGTCAAAGGTCATCCACGACCGGAACCTTCGGTCATTCGGGGTGCAGCCCAGCCCCGTTGGGGGGGAACCGTTGGGCGAGTCCCAATCAGACCAGTTCAGTGGGCTTCCCTTTGAGGTGCTGCAGCATGTGGCCCGCTTTCTAGACGGCTTCAGCCTGTGCCAGCTGTCCATGGTGTCGCAGACCATGAGGGACGTGTGTGCTAGCCTTCTGCAGTCCCGGGGGATAGTGGAACTACGGTGGGCGAGGAGGCAGTACCCAAACGGCACCTTCTCATGGCAGATCAAAGACAGGGTAAATAACTCACATTTGTTGGCTGAAACTTTGCCACCAGGTATAAGATGTGCAAAAGTTTGCCTTTTGGACCGCGGGTATTATAGTTTATAGCCATATTTACAATCCCCATCTGAGGATTTACATTTTCGGTCTAGGATTTTAGAGTGCCTCTGCCACCACATAGGGCCTTCTTATTTCAGCACTGACATGTACAATAGCACTGATGTTAAATCCCTTACCCTATATCCCATTTAAATGATCGCATGTATAGGCTAATACTACTGGATTGAACTCTCTTGCCGCTTATCAATGCTCTCTTGTTCCGTTCGGGCAGGTGTGGAGATTCAGCACTGCCTTCAGCCCCGTTAGTGAGTGGCGGTTCGCCGAAGTCTCCAGCATGTCCGACCACCTGAGGAAGTGCCGCTACAACACCGTCGAGCGCAAGATGGAGGCCGTTCCACTGCCCTCCATGTGCACAGCCAGAGACAGATCCCTCCTCTCAGTCTTGAAACTCCAGGAGCAACACATGACCTAACCTCTGTTAGCTACACTGTGTAATTTAATACTATAGGTTTTGACGTTACATGTATTTTTTATATTGAAAAAGACTGGGAGAATCGCAATTGCATACTACTTCTCCTTCAACCGTCATACAACACGGGACACAGGGAGAATCTCAATTGCATACTTCTGGCGGAGAAGGTCAGAGAGGAGGGACCTCTGGCTTTCTCATCCAATGGGTTTTGAGGCGAGGAGAGGACGCCAGCAGTATGCAATTGAGATTCTCCCTGTGTCTCGTGTTGTATGACGGTTGACGGAGAAGAGCCATAATGTATGAAATAATACTTGATCTGCTTGACACACGGATACAGTAGGTTTCTTGACCTGCAGTGTATCCATACGAGATGTAAATCAGTACTATTTAACAATTTAACTTGCATGGTTTGGTGGTGTTTAAATCGTGCCCCTATTTTGGTAACATGATTTTCTTGGACAGATACTGACCATACATAGAAAGAAATATAAATATTTTCACTGTCTTGCCTTTCAGTCATAGCCATGGGATGAGCAATTTTTTTTCCATATCGCACCATTTTCCCATAAGAGTTATGCTAGCACTTTAATGAAATGTGCAAGTCCCTGGTCACTCTTACACCAATGTACCAAAAGCATCCTAATTTAAATGAATTTGGGGGGATCAATATGTGATATGTGCAAACTGTACTTGAAGGACCAGTGGGTTGGACCAGAAAGTGACCACAACACACAAAACAAAGGAAGAGAAGTCACACGTGGTCACATGGAGATGTCCCAACAATGCATGTGATTTTTTTGCTGTTTAATAAAATTAATCTTTAATACCACCTTTCATGATCTTCCTTGTGTTTGTATAGCTCTTTGATGTTATTTTTTCTATCAGCACTATAGCGCTTCAGTGAATCAGACACACTTTTTGATTTATTTGATAAAAGTACATAAAGCTGCTCACTACCACATGTTAACTTGAGAGGAAGTGCAATAATACATGGTCATTGAGATCGAAGAAGACAAGATGGAGTCTATTTACGTTCTCCATCTCTCCAAAGGTTAAATAAAATGTTCACTTGAATGCTCATAATTAGTAATAGATTTGCATAGCTCTGGTCATTGGCAGCAGGGGATATTCCTTGGACACACCACACCCTGTACTACAGGGCTTGCGAGCATCTTTGCATGCTCAATCATAATGGTAGCATGAACTGGCTCACATAGATACACTATTCTCCATCTCGGCAGGGTTCAGGTAGTTCTAAGGTATTGTAAATGTGGAATTCCTCTCAATGATTGACTCACTGAGGTAGGACAACTCTGCCTGAAAGTGCTTCATCATCTGCTTGGTCACGTCAAAGTATCTATCAGCCGCGTCAATGTATTCATTTGGGTATGAGCCAAGGGGGATCTGAGGAAAACAGACGATATTCCACTTTATTACTTTGTGGGAGAAGAAAATCTCCAGATATAAGCAGAAGCAAATGAGTGAGTCATGTATTTGTGATGATTAGGCCTGTCAGGTCATTGGTGCACAGGTGTTAAGTACTTTAAAGTACTACTTAAGTAGTTTTCTTGGGTATCTATACTTTACTTTACTAGTAATATTTTTGACAACTTTTACTCCACTACATTCCTAAAGAAAATAATTTACTTTTTACTCCATACATTTTCCCTGACACCCAAAAGTACTCGTTACATTTTGAATGCTTAACAGAACAGGAAAATGGTCATTCACGCGCTTGTCAAGAGAACATCCCTGGTCATAACTACTTCCTCTGATCTGGCGGACTCACTAAACACAAATACTTCATTTGTAAATTATGTCTGAGTGTTGGAGTGTGCCCCTGACTATCCATAAAAAAATTTTAAACCAGAAAATCGTGCCTGATTTGCCTATAAGGAATTTGAAATTATGTATACTTTTACTTTTGATACTTAAGTATATTTTTGCAATTACATTTACTTTTGATACTTAAGTATATTTAAAACCAAATACTTTTAAACTCTTACTCAAGTATTATTTTACTGGGTGACTTTCACTTTTACTTGAGTCATTTTCTATGAAGGTATCTTTACTTTTACTCAAGTATGAGTACACTTCATTGGTGTAGGCGGGTTTAGACTAGACTAGAGCAACAATGTATGTATGTATGTATATATGTATATACAGTGGGGAGAACAAGTATTTGATACACTGCCGATTTTGCAGGGTTTCCTACTTACAAAGCATGTAGAGGTCTGTAATTTTTATCATAGGTACACTTCAACTGTGAGAGACGGAATCTAAAACAAAAATCCAGAAAATCACATTGTATGATTTTTAAGTAATTCATTTGCATTTTATTGCATGACATAAGTATTTGATACATCAGAAAAGCAGAACTTAATATTTGGTACAGAAACCTTTGTTTGCAATTACAGAGATCATACGTTTCCTGTAGGTCTTGACCAGGTTTGCACACACTGCAGCAGGGATTTTGGCCCACTCCTCCATACAGACCTTCTCCAGATCCTTCAGGTTTCGGAGCTGTCACTGGGCAATACTGACTTTCAGCTCCCTCCAAAGATTTTCTATTGGGTTCAGGTTTGGAGACTGGCTAGGCCACTCCAGGACCTTGAGATGCTTCTTACGGAGCCACTCCTTAGTTGCCCTGGCTGTGTGTTTCGGGTCGTTGTCATGCTGGAAGACCCAGCCACGACCCATCTCCAATGCTCTTACTGAGGGAAGGAGGTTGTTGGCCAAGATCTCGCGATACATGGCCCCATCCATCCTCCCCTCAATACGGTGCAGTCGTCCTGTCCCCTTTTCAGAAAAGCATCCCCAAATAATGATGTTTCCACCTCCATGCTTCACGGTTGGGATGGTGTTCTTGGGGTTGTACTGATCCTTCTTCTTCCTCCAAACACGGCGAGTGGAGTTTAGACCAAAAAGCTATATTTTTGTCTCATCAGACCACATGACCTTCTCCCATTCCTCCTATGGATCATCCAGATGGTCATTGGCAAACTTCAGACGGGCCTGGACATGCGCTGGCTTAAGCAGGGGGACCTTGCGTGCGCTGCAGGATTTTAATCCATGATGGCGTAGTGTGTTACTAATGGTTTTCTTTGAGACTGTGGTCCCAGCTCTCTTCAGGTCATTGACCAGGTCCTGCCGTGTAGTTCTGGGCTGATCCCTCACCTTCCTCATGATCATTGATGCCCCACGAGGTGAGATCTTGCATGGAGCCCCAGACCAAGGGAGATTGACCGTCATCTTGAACTTCTTCCATTTTCTAATAATTGCGCCAACAGTTGTTGCCTTCACACCAAGCTGCTTGCCTATTGTCCTGTAGCCCATCCCAGCCTTGTGCAGGTCTACAATTCTATCCCTGATGTCCTTACACAGCTCTCTGGTCTTGGCCATTGTGGAGAGGTTGGAGTCTGTTTGATTGAGTGTGTGGACAGGTGTCTTTTATACAGGTAACGAGTTCAAACAGGTGCAGTTAATATAGGTAATGAGTGGAGAACAGGAGGGCTTCTTAAAGAAAAACGAACACGTCTGTGAGAGCCGGAATTCTTACTGGTTGGTAGGTGATCAAATACATATGTCATGCAATAAAATGCAAATGAATTACTTAAAAATCATACAATGTGATTTTCTAGATTTTTGTTTTAGATTCCGTCTCTCACAGTTGAAGTGTACCTATGATAAAAATGACAGACCTCTACATGCTTTGTAAGTAGGAAAACCTGCAAAATCGGCAGTGTATCAAATACTTGTTCTCCCCACTGTATGTGTGTATGTATGTATATATATATATATGTATATATATATATATATATATATATATATATATATATATATATATTTGCGAGAAAAAAAAACATATGGGGGATTGGAAGTGATGCAGACAATTACATTGATGGAAGTTACAATCTATCTGAAATATTAAAGCTGATCTACCCCCTAAAAAAAAAAAAAAAAAAAAACAATGGCCCTGTTTGAATACTTTCAAAATGCACCGTTCTTTCCTTATTTCCTTGAGGAAATCGCTGATCAGTAACTGTAAGATTGGTGAAAGCAATGGGGTGGAAACCAGGGGAGGCTGGTAGGAGGAGCTATAGGAGGACGGGCTCATTCTAATGGCTGGAATGGAATAATTGGAACAGTATCAAACACATCAAACATATGGAAACCACATGACTCCATTCCATCAATTCCATTCCAGCCATTACGATGAGCCCGTCCTCCTAGAGCTCCTCCCACCAGCCTCCTCTGGTGGAAACCATGTTTTCACCTAACTCACACACAGACCTGTGATTACCTCAAGCAAATACGGTGGGAAGGGATAAAGGAAGGGCGCAATTGTATTCGAACAGGGTCAATGACTGCAGCAACAGTGACTGCAGCATATCACAGACATGACTCTAAAAATACCATATCTAAGAGGGTCAAATCGTTGGGGTCAAAACTCACAAATCTGAATATTTCTTGCTGAGCAGCCATATGGAAGCCATTCCCCTCACTGTTGAGCCAACGTCTGGCAGTGTCTCAAAAATGGTGCTCATGCTAGATCTATGGGGCTGTTGGGTACCCAGCTGCAGTAGTCAAACTAGAATAGAGAAAGTAGTAATATGTTTAAAAAAATACTTATCAGTCCTGCAATGTAATTTGTTAACTAGTTTTGCTCTCTTCCTCATCTCACTTCTCCCATGCTGACAGCGGAATGTTGTGCTGACACAGTGAAGATCACCATGGTGATGAATTTGATGACCTCCTTCACTGTGTCAAATCGCTGAGGGATTCCTGGCAAGGCAGTGGATGAGGAGAATGATCTTAAACAATAGAACTACAACAGTGATATTTCATCTGTGAATTTGATGCGTCATCATACCTGACTTTCCGTTTCCAAGGAACCCATGGATGAAGATCTCGTTGATCCAGTCCTGGAGCTCAGAGTCCCTGGACACTTCACTGTCAGAAGAATAGAAGTGCTCCACCATCCCCTGGACAAAGCTGCACATCACAACAATCAAGCACATATCTATGTTTGTGTTATTTTTTTCAATATAATTATTTCAATGGCCATTAAGGTTACTAAGGTATTACTGATATGTCCATCAATGTAGCCATAGCGCCACCTGTTGATGGCGTTCCACAACTTCAGGCCGTCTTCCCTGTAGTAGAAGTTCGGGATGGAATCCAGTCCTCGTGCAACAATGTTCTCCAGCAGACAGACGGAGCTGTATGTGATTTCTGAGTGTGCCCTTTTCAAGAGTTCCTTCAACCCCTCCAGTCCTAAAGTGGTGTCCTAGATAAATGTAATTTTTTAGTAATTTTTTTGGGCACTTCAATAAAGTATGCATTTGTTATCATTAGGGTAGCAATGTCTATTGGGTTAGCTTTTAAGCTTTGTATACTTTTAATGTATTTAAATACCTTAGTTAAGCCTTCTTCAGGTCCAAAAAGTTTTTCACGACTAATGGTGTTTACCGGCAAGGTATAACGGAAGTGGGGAATCAGCAACTGGACCGAGTACAGACAATTAGGAAGAGGGAAGTAAAAAAAATTACAAATATACATTGAAAAATCTTTGTTAAAGGTCCAATGCAGCCATTTTTATCTCAATATCAAATCATAACAATTGCTACAATTAAGTACCTTACTGTGATTGTTTTCAATTAAAATGGTTTAAAAAAACAACAGAAATAGCTTCGTAGCAAAGAGCAATTTCTCAAGCAAGAATTTTGGACAGTCTGGGAGTGGTCTGAGTGGGGAGGGGGAAACTAAAAACTAGCTGTTATTAGCAGAGAGGTTTGGAACGCTCTTTCTTATTGGTCTATTCATTAATTTACCACTTGGTTATGTCACCAGGCAGGTCAAAACTCCATCCCACTAAAACAAGCTGAAATATCAGTCTGTCTTTTCAAACACCTCTTACACTTAAAGGGCACCATCACCATTCCAACCTCATAGTGTGGAAATATATATAAAAGACAGGGAAATCATGTTTTTGACTGTACCGGGCCAAGTTTAACATATTGACATCCCATTATTCTAACATAGTAATTTGACGTTAAAGCTGGAATCTGTCTGTTTGGGATATTATAACAACAAAGAAGTTACTGCAAACAACGAACACTGTGTTTTTCCCTCGAACATCATTGCACACGTGACACAACAGAAGAATATGTACTGCAATTTTTTTTTACCACACTGCTCGACGCACTTCACGTCCGTTTCGTCCACAAAAACAAAAACAATAACTAAGGTGCTGGGGCGGACAGTGGTGCTATTTCCCCTCATGAGGATTCCATCTTGAAACAAGACACTTTGTGATAGTTCATTGTTTGGTGGGACCCCAGTCTGTGTCAGGTTGTCATACCTTGTGGAGAGGGTGCATGATAGGAAGGCTCCGGAGGGTTGCCATAGCGAAGGCCTCGGCCAGTAAATGAGTGCCCAGTAGATGGTAGCTATTCTGGTGTTCAGTGAAATCTGCGTTCCTCACAAACATCTTGGCTAGCAGCCAGTCGTGCTCAGAGTCGCTAGGCAGAAATATGGGGTTCTGCTCAGATGGCTGCTGCTCCAGCTGTGAGGTCAGAGAAACCCATAACCAAAGGAATAAAGGCAAGTTTTTAACAAAAACACAGCTTTTATGACAACATTGTTCAGGTACAATTCTCAGTACACAAACATGTAGCATTTTGGCAAATAAAAATATTAACGTCATATCAACATTCAAATATGGATCCAAACATGGACTGACTCCCCCTTCTCAGATCTATGGTTTGAATAGCCTTGAATACTGTACATACATGATATTGATTAGGGACTGTAATGTAATAATAACTGTGGAAAGAAGCTTTGTTTTGAGTAGAAGCGTTTTAAAAAAATCCTTTATTTTCTGTTAACGAGACTTTCTTTCTCTTGTTTTTAAATGGGTTTTTTTCATGGTTGTTTTATTTTTTCTTATTTTTTTTTATAATGACATTTGGTTGAGTATTGTGGAACAGTTAGGATGGTACTACAGATGTAGGATCTTAATTTGAGCCAGTTTGCTACAGGAGGAAAGTAATCCTTCAGCAACAGGAAATGTGAATTATTATGTGGATTATAATTAATGGACATTTCTGTAGGGTTTGATACATTTTTCATAAGGGAAAATCAAGTCTGAAATTTCTAAGTGGAAATTACAAACTTCAGAAGACTTTTTTAACCTCAAATACACTACAAGTTTTCCTGCAACAGGGTGATCAAATTAAGATCCTACATCTGGATTATGAGCTTTATGCTGAATTGTCTAGAATATTTTCTGAAGACAGTTGCATGTTTTAGTTTCCTTTTTTAACCTAATGTCTATGTCACTTAAGTATGCCATTGGTGCAGGTGTGTGTACCTGGATGGCGATAGGCATCAGTTTGTCCTCTGGGTTATTGTAGAACAGGCAGAGAGCAGCAGTGAGGGGCAGTGCTTCACCATTGACCACCCGGGTTGGCACACCCTCAAGCCTCTTGTAGTCACAAATAAATATATTTCCTTTCTGTATGGAGGACAAAAAAAGATACGAGTTAACGCATTTGTGGTCTACATTGAATTGAATTAAAGTAGTTATAGTAGCTCATGCCAATCACGCAATGTCTCCTACTAGCAGAAAGACAACAACAAATCGAGATACGATTTAAGGTACCAAGGGGTTGTATGAGGGAACAGCAGGGGCACAAGCAATGAACCCTGTGGAACACCAAATTCAACTTTACCTCTAGTTTAGGGGCATAAATTCTTCCCCTAACTCAATTGTATTGCTAACTAGCACCACCCACCTGTGATAAAATACAAATCTATACAGCATATTTAGAGATCTGAGGCGTGGCTATTACCAACGTATTTTTCAATACCTCCCGTCCTTCAGGAAGGGCTGTACCATCTCGTCTGTGACGGGGAAGTTAGGGGGAAGCGTTGTGCAGCGCTGGATCACATTGGGGTTGTTTCCATTCAGAAACTGGGACCCAAAAAAGTAATCCTCCTTCCAGTACTCAGAGACATACTCTAGGATGGAGGTATTATGTCCATGTAAGCTTAAACAAATCTCTAGACTGATTCAACAAACAAGTCTTACTAGGACAGATATATGGCAGTATGCACTAGCCTAATAAGCATATGGTTTTGATGAGAAAGGACATTTGGTATCCTTTTTAAGCTGGTAGGGCCCACTGATGTAAGAGCAAGTTGCTGTTTGCTGCCATTACATCTAATAATGTACCCTATGTTTGATGTTTAACTTGAGGGGTCAGCTCTTTTACCTGAGATGGGTGTCTTTCTGAACCAGAACACCTTTTTCATCTTATCCAAGTCTTCCCACTGCTTGGTGGAGTCCGCAAGGCCCTTCAGTTTGAGCTCAAGCATTCTGGTGGGGGGTAGATGGGGTTAAAGGTGAGAGGTGAAAGGTTACAGGGATATTTCCTTCATGTCATGTCATTATCATCTCACAGTCTTAGGGATGGTTCTGTGTTTGCATCTCTAGATGGAAAAATGCTACACTGGTATTGGTGGGTTTTATGTGCTGCTTTGAACCTACCCTGATTCTCTTGTGTAGATTGTCTCTACCTCTTTGGAAAAAGAAAAGAGAACTTCAGCAGGAAGGGCTGAGAGTTCTTTGGCACTGTTCATGTGGGGAAGTCCCTCAGCAAACTCGTTCCACCTGAGGGTGGGACAACAACACACACAAACTTATTAAAACAAATAAATGTGAAAAGTCACACAGACATGTGTACATATACTCACAGTAATCTACAGCATTATACAGATGGACAGTTCTGTCAGTGTGTTGAGCTGGGAAGTGGAAAACTCACTGGAACAGTTTCTTGTGAGGCTCCAGCTCCTTTTTACGATAGTCCACCAGCAGAGGGAGCTCATCCTCAAAAATCTTGCTGGCTGTGACGTGGAGAGGCATTGAAAGAGGACAGAGTATGAGCAAAGAAGGTCAAAGTAGGCGAATGTATCACATCTTAGTTACATTCTTATAATATAAGTTATACAGCTATGCAGAAGTTATATGATAAATAACATTCACTAGGGTATTATATTCCCAGAACAAATGCTGATTCAGGGCACACCTTTTCCTCCTCTCAGCTCCACAACCTCCCCTCTGGACACCCATTTGTAACAGGGGAAGTGAATGACATCATACTCAGGTGTCGTCGCGACAACCTTAGAGCAGAACCACTTGTTTTCTGGCAGGAACAGATACTGCTCTTTCTCCAGTTTAACCAGGAGGAGGCGCCCCAGAGGTGACAGGGTGGTCACAGTGTAGGTCCCTGTCTGTGGAGAATGGAGATGTGGCAGTTTAACCCTACATCAGGCAAGTCATTTTGACCAAAAGCCTTTTTGTGCCACATGCCATTTTTACAGCAGAGCCAAACACTGTAAAAATCAACATGAGCAAAAAAGTTCACTTTTGGGGCTGTCAAGGTAGCACCTGGAAGTGAACAAACCTTGTAAAAATACTATAAAAATGTTTTAGGAGACTATCCTCCTTGAGGCCTGTCACTTTGTACATGTCACTACTAGTACAGAAAGCCATCACCCTCGAGACACTACAATGATGGTGAGTGAATATGCAAAACACTCCAATCTTCATTTCCAGTCACGGTCAGAGAAAATGGCTGCTGCAAATGTCCCACATGTGCATAAGATAGCCAAATGTCTCACCTTATCAATATAGTGTACATACTGTAGTCTACCTCTAATGAATGAACATACAGCATGATATCACACACCGTGTTATAATATTTGCAATTCTTAACTACAACAACTCACTCATCAATTCCCTTTTATATCTGTTTCAGTGCAGGGTTAAAAAAAAACATGCAAAATAAACAGACAAAAGAAGACAATATGTCACTGTGAAGGAAGGTGGGGTATAGAATGCTTATAACTCACCTTTCCAGTCATGAAATGTAGGCCAGAGTTGTCCCCTCCGTAAATACTGTCAGAGGTAGAAGAGTGCAGAAAGTCACCAGTAGTCAGATCTATTTTGTACTGGTGTTGTACTAGTATTGCCATGGTGAGTCAACGGCAAAAACACACAAACCAGAGGCAAAAATGTACTAGAAAATAGACCACTCTTTAGTGAATGTAGACAAGTGCAGGTGGAATATGGTTCTCTTTCTCTCTCTTTCAACATTCATTTGACTATCTTAAAGGGGTGTGCCTGTGTCTGTATCAACCAGGATTTTGGTTCCATGCCGGTGGACAAAGCACATTTTGCATGATGATTAAGTATCAGTATGAAAAAAGTATGCACTCACTAACTGTAAGTCACTCTGGATAAGAGCGTCTGCTAAATGACTAAAATGTAAAATGTAAAACTTTCCATAATCATCATTCAGCTCAAATATGGGCTGCATTCTGATCAACAATCCAATGCTACTCAGTATGGAATGAGATACAAAGAGGACAAATTGCATTTGTAATCCACTTTATTCATGCATTCTTTATAAAGACAATTGCAAAGGTGCATTTTCTAAAGTTGGTAGCCATTTCTTGCGACTTTAGTCCAGGACTCTGTGGTACTCTGTGGCTCCAGGACTTCAGCTGCCTTCTAGATAGTCCATTTGGTTATCCATTTATCCATGATGATTGAAGTGATGCTCCAGAGCCTTTGTATAATTTCAGCCAGTAGTTTTGAAAGTGGTGCTCACAAGCCAAAATGGGTCCCTTTTTTTGGTATACTACGTAATCAAATTGTGTACTACACCATCCATTTTGTATGATAAGTTACGTCTTGTACAATTTCTATGATATGTTACGAATCCAATTCGTAAAAATAAAGTAAGAAATTCACACACTCTATGCTCCCAAACATTTAATGGGTATAGCAACCAATGTTTCAGCAAGCAAGTGCGTTCTTCAATATAATTTGTACAATATGTTACTAATTTGTTGTGCTTAAGATCCCAGACTGCTTCTTTAAGTAAATCATTTGAATACCCTGCTCAGTGCAGTTGTACATACGATTTGCCCAGCAGGTAAAGCCGGTTGCAATGATATGGGCATAAGCTCAATCATATGGATACACTATTCTCCATCTCGGCAGGGTTCAGGTAGTTATAGGGTAGTGTAAGCGTGGCATTCCTCTCAATGATTGACCCACTGAGGTAGGACAACTCTGCTTGGAACTGCTTAATCATCTGCTTGGGGACAGCCTCATCAAAGTGTTGATCTGGGTATGTACCAAGGGTAATCTAAGGAAGACAGAACAAACATGGTTTAATTCATGATTTATGTGACCAGTCAAAAGTTTGGACACACCTACTCATTCAAGGGTTTTTCTTTATTTTTACTATTTTCTACATTGTAGAATAATAGTGAAGACATCAAAACAATGAAATAACACATATGGAATCATATAGTAACCAAAACAGTGTTAAACAAATCAAAATATATTTTATATTTGAGATTCTTCAAATAGCCACCCTTTGCCTTGATGACAGCTTTGCACACTCTTGGCATTCTCTTAACCAGCTTCATGAGGCAGTCACCTGGAATGCATTTCAATTAACAGGTGTGCCTTCTTAAAAATTAATTTGTGGAATTTATTTCCTTCTTAATGCATTTGAGCCAATCAGTTGTGTTGTGAAAAGGTAGGGGTGGAATACAGAAGATAGCCATATTTGGTAAAAGACCAAGTCCATATTATGGCAAGAACAGCTCAAATAAGCAAAGAGAAACAACAGCCCATCATTACTTTAAGACATGAAGGTCAGTCAATACGGAATATTTCAATTACTTTGAACATTTCTTCAAGTGCAGTCGCAAAAACCATGAAGCGCTATGATGAAACTGGCTCTCATGAGGACCGCCACAGGAAAGGAAGACCCAGAGTAACCTCTGCTGCAGAGGATAAGTTCATTAGAGTTAACTGCACCTCAGATTGCAGCTCAAATAAATGCTTCACAGAGTTCAAGTAACAGACACATCTCAACATCAACTGTTCAGAGGAGACTGCGTGAATCAGGCCTTCATGGTTGAATTGCTGCAAAGAAACCACTACTAAAGGACACCAATACTTGCTTGGGCCAAGAAACACGAGCAAAGATTTTAGGTTCCACCCGCCGTGTTTTTGTGAGACGCAGAGTAGGTGAACGGATGATTTCCGCATGTGTGGTTCCCACCGTGAAGCATGGAGGAGGAGGTGTGATGGTGCTTTGCTGGTGACACTGTCTGTGATTTATTTAGAATTCAAGGCACACTTAACCAGCATGGCTACCACAACATTCTGCAGCGATACGACATCCCATCTGGTTTGCGCTTAACGGGACTATAATTTGTTTTTCAACAGGACAAAGACCCAACACACCTCCAGGCTGTGTAAGGGCTATTTGACCAAGAAGGAGAGTGATGGAGTGCTGCATCAGATGACCTCGCCTCCACAATCACCCAACCTCAACCCAATTGAGATGGTTTGGGATGAGTTGGACCGCAGAGTGAAGGAAAAATAGCCAAGTGCTCAGCATATGTGGGAACTCCTTCAAGACTGTTGGAAAAGCATTCCTCATGAAGCTGGTTGAGAGAATGCCAAGAGTGTGCAAAGCTGTCATCAAGGCAAAGGGTGGCAACTTTGAAGAATCTTTTTTGGTTACTACATGATTCCATATGTGTTATTTCATAGTTTTGATGTCTTCACTCTTATTCTACAATGTAGAAAATAGTAAAAATAAAGAAAAACCCTTGAATGAGTAGGTGTGTCCAAACTTTTGACTGGTACTGTATATTTAAGCAATAAGGCCCGAGGAGGTGTGGTATATAACCAATAAATGCTTTGTCATTCCCGTGGTATACGGTCTGATATACCATGGATGTCAGCCAATCAGCATTCAGGGCTCGAACCACCCAGTTTATAATTTAGATTAGAAGAAGTGAACAAATCAGTCTTGTATTTGTGAATAGGTTTGTCAAAAGCAACAGTGACTGCACCATATTACAGACATGATCTTGACATAGACAGTGAAATAATTGGGGGACAAACTCACTATGTCCGAGTATCTCTTGCTGAGCAGCCATGTGGAAGCCATGTTGTTGACAGTAGTGCTGATGTCTGGCAGTACTTCCAGAATGGTGTTCATGCTAGAGCTCCCCTTAGTGGTGGGAGGAGCTTTGCGCAGAAGCAGGGGGTTGTTGGGTACCCAACCACCGTAGTCAAACTAGAAAAGAGAGACATCCTTGTATAAACCAATGGTCAGAAGGCTACATAATTCACGTTTAAGTAACAAAGCTATATTAAAACAAAAACATGAACTATGTTACTATAACCTAAATTCCATTTTTGATGGGGAATTCTATAGCATGAACGTGGCTACTTGAAATGCTCTCTTCCTTAACTTACCTGCCCCATATTGAGGGCGCAATGTTGAGCTGACACGGTGAAGATAATCATGGTAACGAATTTGACAACTTCCTCCACTTTGTCAAATCGCTTAGGGATTCCTGTGGAGGCAACATCAGTGGATGAGGAGGATAGGTAATACAACACGTCACAACAGTGTAGCTTTCTTGGTTTTATTGACTGATACTTCATAAGTAAAGTACCTAACTTGTTGTTTCCAAGGAACCCATGGATGAAGATCTCGTTGATCCAGTCCTGGAGCTCAGAGTCCCTGGACACTTCACTGTCAGAAGAATAGAAGTGCTCCACCATCCCCTGGACAAAGCTGTACACCACAACACATTTTTAATGGCATGTTCAGTAAACCAAGCTAGCTACTAACTGTATTGATATCAAGCTTCAGCCCATACTGTTGTGTTATTTAGATTAATTGAGAAGTGTTATTCTCACTTTGCCAATAGGGGTTATTCAAATAAATAGCGCCACCTGTGGATGATGTTCCACAGCTTCAGGCCGTCCTCCCTGTAGTAGAAGTTGGGGATGGAATCCAGTCCTCGTGCAACAATGTTCTCCGGCAGACAGAGGGAGCTGTAGGTGATTTCTGAATGTGCCCTTTTCAAGAGTTCCTTCAACCCCTCCAGTCCCATAGCACCCTAAAGAAAGGAAAAGTTTACGTCAATACAGCACACCAAGTGGTAAACATGGAATTGTATCGGCTGAATCAATGCATTCATTTCAGTGTTAAGGTACGTACATTTGCTAAGGGTCCATCAGGACTAATCAGTCTTTTTCGCGCAAGAAGGTTGATCTGCAGGGTGTAACGGAAGTGGGGTATCAGCAACTATACAGAGACAGAGGAGAAATAGAAAGAACAAAAGAAAAATAAGCAAAATATTTATTAATGTCATAGAAGAAATAACCATTAATGATGTGTTGATGTCCCATAAATCTATCCAAGATCTCTAGAGAGAAGTTGAACGATAGGTTTCATGACTGAATTTACAGCTCAGGGATAATAACATGCATTTGCTTGCTGTTCATTGTTTGGTGGGACCCCAGTCTGTGTCAGGTTGTCATACCTTGTGGAGAGGGTGCATGATAGGAAGGCTCCGGAGGGTTGCCATAGCGAAGGCCTCGGCCAGTAAATGAGTGCCCAGTAGATGGTAGCTGATCTGGTACTCTGAGAAATCTGCGTTCCTCACAAATATCTTGGCTAGCAGCCAGTCGTGCTCCGAGTCGCTAGGCAGAAATATGGGGTTCTGCTCAGATGGCTGCTGCTCCAGCTGTGAGGTCAGAGAAACCCATAACCAAAGGAATAAAGGCAAGTTTTTAACAAAAACACAGCTTTTATGACAACATTGTTCAGGTACAATTCTCAGTACACAAACATGTAGCATTTTGGCAAATAAAAATATTAACGTCATATCAACATTCAAATATGGATCCAAACATGGACTGACTCCCCCTTCTCAGATCTATGGTTTGAATAGCCTTGAATACTGTACATACATGATATTGATTAGGGACTGTAATGTAATAATAACTGTGGAAAGAAGCTTTGTTTTGAGTAGAAGCGTTTTTAAAAAATCCTTTATTTTCTGTTAACGAGACTTTCTTTCTCTTGTTTTTAAATGGGTTTTTTTCATGGTTGTTTTATTTTTTCTTATTTTTTTTAATAATGACATTTGGTTGAGTATTGTGGAACAGTTAGGATGGTACTACAGATGTAGGATCTTAATTTGAGCCAGTTTGCTACAGGAGGAAAGTAATCCTTCAGCAACAGGAAATGTGAATTATTATGTGGATTATAATTAATGGACATTTCTGTAGGGTTTGATACATTTTTCATAAGGGAAAATCAAGTCTGAAATTTCTAAGTGGAAATTACAAACTTCAGAAGCCTTTTTTAACCTCAAATACACTACAAGTTTTCCTGCAACAGGGTGATCAGATGGCTGCTGCTCCAGCTGTGAGATAATATATGCCATTTAGCAGACACTTATCCAAAGTGACTTACAGTCATGCATGCATATATTTCACGTATGGGTGGCCCTGGGAATCGAACCCACAACCCTGGCGGTGCAAGCGCCATGCTCTACCAACTGAGTCATACATGACCAGATCAGAGAAACCCAGAGGTCAGAAGTAATCATCACTTCTGAGGAACAGATTTACTAAGCATTTGCAACATTGTAACATCTGCACCTGTTTCCAGGTATGTGTACTGTACCTGGATGGCAATAGGCAGCAGTTTGTCCTCTGGGTTCTTGTAGAACAGGCAGAGGGCAGCAGTGAGGGACAGTGGTTTACCATTGACCACCCGGGTTGGCACACCCTTAAGCCTCTTGTAGTCGCAAAGGAATATGTTTCCTTCCTGTAGGGAGGAAAGGAAACAGAGGTTAAAGACTTTGTGGGAACATGGAATTTAAAGTACCCACTGGCCAGAAACTGGTTGAATAAACGTTGTTTACGAGTAATTTCAACAAAAATATTCAGTGTGATGACATTGAATCAACGTGAAAAACTGTTTGGATTTGCAAAAAGTCATCAACATCCAATGACATGGTGAATTTATTTGTTGATTTCACGTTAGTTGATAACTCAATCAAATGTAAATCAAAAGTAGACGTGGAACTGACGTCTGTTCCCTGTGGGTAGTTAAGCAGTAGCTCATGCTATAAGAGACAAAGAAAAATAAGAACGGATGTCCACGGATTATGTTACAAAAGGGTAGCATGTATAAAGTGAACAGAAGGGATCCAAGCACTGAACCTTGTGGAACACCATATCCCACTTTAGAGTTGTAAGATAACTTACAATCTAACTGTTCATAATTTATACCTGCATCTCCATCGCCAGGGAACTGCCATCCTCCAGGAAGGGCTGTACCATCTCATCTGTGACAGGGAAGTTGGGGGGAAGCGTTGTGCAGCGCTGGATCACATTGGGGTTGGTTCCATTCAGAAACTGGGACCCGAAAAAGTCATCCTCCCTCCAGTGCTCAGAAACATACTCTAGGAGGGAGGAATTTAAAATATGATATCTCTAAATTACCCTTATAGTTGATATACAATTCAAGGGATCAGGTCTCTTACCTGAAATGGGTGTTCTATTGCTCCAGAAGACATGTTTCATCAGATCCAGGTCTTTCCACTGCTCGGTGGAGTCCACCAGGCCTTTCAGTTTGAGCTCAGCTATACTGGTAGGGGCAGATGGGGTTAGAAGAGACAGGTTATATGCCATGTTTATTCCCTCACGGTCATAGGAAAGGTTCTGTGCATTTGGATGAACATCAGTGGTGGCTGGTGCAACTTAAAATCGAAGGACCATCTCATAGTAATGGTTGGAATGGAATAAATGGAATGGTATCAAACACATCAAACATGTGGTTTCCATGTGTTTGATACCATTCCATTCACTACATTCCAGCCATTATTATAAGCTGTCCACCCCTCACCAGCCTCCTCTGTCGAACATACAGTATGTTACACTGGTACTGTTGTGGGCATTTAAACTGCTTTAGATGTGCCATCTGCTTTGAACTTACGCTGCAGCTTTGGTGTAGATAAACTCAGACATTTTGGAGAAGGAAAATTTAACTTCAGAAGGGAGAGCTGAGACTTCAGTGGCGTTATTGATGTGGGGAACTCCCTCGGCATACACAATCCACCTAATGGTGAGACAAGAAGACACACACACAATCAATCTAAAAGTGTTGTACAGAAAAGTTGACTGACTGGTGTGTGCTGTGTGTTGAGCTGTAGACAGTCCTACACAAACAACTGGTAAAAACACTCACTGGAACAGTTTCTTGTTACGCTCCAGCTCCTTTTTACGATGGTCCACCAGTAGAGGGAGCTCATCCTCAAAAATCTTGCTGGCTGTGAAGTGGAGAAGAGGCCAAGATGTACACACTTATAGTAGCAGCAGGATTATAAATAACATTAGAGTATCCCCAGAACAAATGCTGAATCAGGACACACCTTTTCCTCCTCTCAGCTCCACAACTTCCCCTCTGGACACCCATCTGTAACAGGGGAAGAGGATTACGTCACCCTCAGGCATCGTCACGACAACCTTGGAGCAGAACCACTCGTTTTCCGGCAGCAACAGGTACTGCTCTTTCTCCAGCTTGACCAGGAGGTGGCGCCCCAGAGACGAGGGGGTGGTCACAGTGTAGGTCCCTGTCTGTGGAGAATGGAGATGTACAGGGTGTTGAATAGCTAGCTACATGCTTGGGCTGAAGAGCAGGATCACATTCATTATGACTATCCCCTAAACATTAAATATAAATTATTCAAATTAAGGTTGTCTATCTATCAGGACATGTACAGGTAAGTTGACAGAAAGGATTTTAAGTGGGTTTTTTTAACAATCTGGACAAATTAATGTTCTTAAAAGGGAAAAAGTGAAACCAGTGAGCAGTGTAAAGTGGTTCTGCTGGTTTAGAAACTGGTTCTGCTGGTCCTCAAAGATAAGACATAGCACCTCAACAAAAGACCACTTCAAAATATCTATTCACATGTAAATGTTTCTAATATGTGCCCGGTGCTGACAGTAGTGCTGCTGCCCCAGAACAACACACTGCTCCTGGAGGCATGGGTTCAAACACAGACAGAACCACTTTCCATTCTATGTTCCATTCTCTCCTCAGCTCAATAATTTATCCACTGTATCTATCGATAAAAACTACAAAATGTAAATATATATATACAGTCCATTCGGAAAGTATTCAGACCCCTTGACTTTTTCCACATTTTGTTACGTTACAGCCTTATTCTAAAACGGATTAAATACAAAAGTTTCCTCATCAATCTACACACAATACCCCATAATGATGAAGTGAAAACAGGTTTTTAGAAATGTTAGCAAATTTAAACAATTTTTTTAAACAGAAATAACTTATTTACATAAGTATTCAGACCTATCACTATTAGTCTCGAAATTGAGCTCAGGTGCATCCTGTTTCCATTGATCATCCTTGTTATGTTTCTACAACTTGTTTGGAGTCCACCTGTGGTAAATTCAATTGATTGGACATGATTTGGAAAGGCACACACCTGTCTATATAAGGTCCCACAGTTGACAGTGCATGTCAAAGCAAAAACCAAGCCATGAGGTCGAAGGAATTGTCCGTAGAGCTCCGAGACAGGATTGTGTCGAGACACAGATCTGAGGAAGGGTACCAAAACATGTATGCAGCATTGAAGGTCCCCAAGAACACAATGGCCTCCATCATTCTTAAATAGAAGAAGTTTGGAACCACCAAGACTCTTCCTAGAGCTGGCGGCCTTGCCAAACTGAGTAATCGGGGGAGAAGGGCCTTGGTCTGAGAGGTGACCAAGAACCCGATGGTCACTCTGACAGAGCTCCAGAGTTCCTCTGTGGAGATGGGAGAACCTTCCAGAAGGACAACCATCTCTGCAGCACTCCACCAATCAGGCCTTTATGGTAGAGTTGCCAGACGGAAGCCACTCCTCAGTAAAAGGCACATGACAGTGCGCTTGGAGTTTGCCAAAAGGCAATAAAGGACTCTCAGAACATGAGAAACAAGATTCTCAGGTCTGATGAAACCAAGATTGAACTCTATGAATGCCAAACATCACATCTGGAGGAAACCTGGCAGCATCTCTACAGTGAAGCATGGTGGTGGCAGCATCATGCTATGGGGATGTTTTTCAGCGGCAGGGACTGGGAGACTAGTCAGGATCGAGGGAAAGATGAACGGAGCAAAGAACAGAAAGATCCTTGATGAAAACCTGCTCCAGGGTGCTCAGGACCTCAGACTAGAGCGACGGTTCACCTTCCAACAGGACAACGACCCTAAGCACACAGCCCAGACAACGCAGGAGTAGCTCCTGAGTGGCGCAGTGGTCTAAGGCACTGCATCGCAGTGCTAACTGCATCGCAGTGCTAACTGTGCTACTAGAGATCCTGGTTCGAATCCAGGCTCTGTCGCAGCCGGCCGCGACCGGGAGACTCATGGGCGGCGCACAATTGGCCCAGCGTCGTCCAGGGTAGGGGAGGGAATGGCCGGCAGGGATGTAGCTCAGTTGATAGAGCATGGCGTTTGCAACGCCAGGGTTGTGGGTTCGTTTCCCATGGGGGGCCAGTATAAAAATAAAAAAAATTTATTCACTAACTGTAAGTCGCTCTGGATAAGAGCGTCTGCTAAATGACTAAAATGTAAATGTAATGTAAATGCTTCGGGACAAGTCTCTGAATGTCCTTGAGTGGCCCAGCCAGAGCCCAGACTTGAACCCAATCAAACATCTCTGGAGAGACCTGAAAATAGCTGTGAAGTAACGCTCCCCATCCAACCTGACAGAGCTTGAGAGGATCTGCAGAGAAGTATGGGAGAAACTCCCCAAATACAGGTGTGCCAAACGTGTAGCGTCATACCCAAGAAGACTCGAGGCTGTAATCGCTGCCAAAGGTGCTTCAACAAAGTACTGAGTAAAGGGTCTGAATACTTATGTAAATAAGGTATTTCTGTTTTTACATTTTTTTAAGTAGCAAAAATGTCTAAAAACCTGTTTTCACTTTGTCATTATGGGGTATTGTGTGTAGATTGATGTGGGAAATAATAATTTCATCAATTTTAGATTAAGGCTGTAACGTAACAAAATGTGGAAAAAGTGAAGGGGTCTGAATACTTTCCGAATGCACTGTGTATATATATATATATATATATATATATATATATATATATATATATATATATATATATATATATTGTGATGTCACGAGAGGCTACACAGCTTTCAGCGGGATTGCTCAAGTAGTGCAAGGAGACCAGGTTCAACCAAAACAAGGATTTTATTAAAGGTCTTGGGAAACTAACGAAAGTATAACACAATTCTGTTCTCTGGTGGCTCTTTAAGGGTTAACAGTTCAGGGATGTCTCTTCCACATCCAAAATCATAACTCTCCCTCGCTCAAATAACTTTTCCCCAGTCTTACTGTATTCCACGTTGCAGCTAGTGGCCAACCCAGCAAAACGTCCTTCCAAATGTCCCACACGTATTTCCACAGGTGCATATATCCAAAGGTGAGTCTTTCCCAAAGGTAAGTATCTCCAAATCCTTATATTCCTCATGGAAGTGGACGTGCAGCACTCTTGTCCTCCAGAGAGCCCAGCTTGGAGACCGTGTCTCTTCCCTTCAACAAACCTTCAGCTCATCAGCTCCTGATTGGTTTCAGCTGCGTGGGAAGATTGGCCATAGAGGGTTGGAGTTCCCGACCATACCAGCAGATGGAGCCATAGCTGTCTGGGTTTGCAGCCATCTCAGGGGGATGTAACGTCCCTCCAGGACACAGCCTCTCGTGACATCACACATCCCCCTCCTCGGGACCGACGTCCTCGTCGGGTAAAGGCAGCGAAGAAGGCATCACGCCGGAGAGGGCGTCCGCATTGCCGTGGTGCTTGCCAGCCCTGTGGACAACAGAAAAGTTAAACGGTTGCAAGCTCAAAAACCATCTGGTTACTCTACTGTTTGATTCCTTGTTCTTGGCCATCCACTGCAGAGGGGCGTGATCAGATACCACCATGAAACGTCGGCCCAGGAGATAGAACCGAAGGGACTCCAGGGCCCAGACTACAGCCAGACATTCTTTCTCCACCGTTGAATAGTTCTTCTCTCTTGGAAGTAACTTTCTGCTTAGGTAGAGAATGGGATGTTCTTCACCGTCATGTGCCTGGGTGAGGACAGCACCCAGACCCACCTCCGAAGCATCCGCTTGGACAATGAATTCCTTCTTGAAGTCTGGTGCCACCAGGATCGGACTGGAGCAGAGTGCTCGCTTCAGGTTGAGGAAAGCCGCCTCCGCCGCAGGGTTCCACTTCACCATTCGTGAGTGGCGTTTGGTCGTCAGCTCCGTCAACGGTGCAGCTATGGTAGCAAAATCTGCAATAAAGCGTCTATAGTAGCCAGCGAGGCCCAAAAATGACCTTACTTGCTTCTTGTTGATGGGCTGCGGCCAGTCCTGTATGGCCCGCAGTTTGGCTTCCTGTGGTTTGACCAACCCCCGCCCAATGGTGTACCCCAGGTAGTTTGTCTCACTGAAGGCCACCTTGCACTTCTTCGGGTTTGCCGTGAGCCCTGCTTCCCTGAGCGAATCCAGCACCGCTTGTACCCGGGGTAGGTGGCTGGCCCAATCCTGACTTTGTATAACAACATCATCCAAATAAGCCGCTGCGTACCTCTTGTGGGGCGCAAGGACTCGATCCATCAGGCGTTGGAACGTGGCAGGTGCCCCGTGGAGACCAAACGGAAGTCGGGTATACTGGTAGAGCCCCTCCGGGGTGGCAAAGGCTGTCTTCTCCTTAGACGCCGGGGGTCAAGGGCACCTGCCAGTAGCCTTTTGTGAGATCAAGAGTGGTTAGGAAACGAGCATGCCCCAAGGAGTCTATTAAATCATCGACACGAGGCATTGGGTATGCATCAAATTCAGACACTTCATTCAACTTTCGATAGTCATTACAAAATCGTACTGAACCGTCTGGCTTGGGAACTAGTACGATGGGACTTGCCCAGGCACTGTGGGACTCTTCGATTACTCCCAACTCCCGCATCTTCCTTACCTCCTTCTGTATAACCACTTTACGAGCCTCTGGCACGCGGTACGAGCGCTGGTTTACCGTTCAGCCAGGCATGGTGCGGATCTCATGTTGGACCACCTCTGTGTGACCGGGAAGGGAGGAGAAGACATCCTGGTTCTGCTCCACGAGTTCCAGGGCCATCTGTCGTTGATGTGGGGACAGATTTGGACCCAGCTGAACCTCTTCTCGCGCCGGTTCCTGGGTCTCTGTGGGGGTAGAGAGCTGAACAGCGCCTCTCTGGCGTGCCACTTCTTTAAAAGGTTAACATGATAAATCTGCTCAGTTTTCCTTTTATCTGGTTGCCTCACCTTGTAGTTTACTTCTCCCATGCGTTCAATGACCTCATATGGTCCTTGCCAGGTTGCCAGGAATTTGCACTCAACGGTTGGCACCAGGACCAGCACTCTGTCCCCCGGCTTAAACTCCCTGGGTTGAGCAGATCTGTTGTAGGAGGCTTGCTGTTGCCGCTGACTGGCCTCCAGGTGTTCCCGCATCATGGGATAGATGGCCTTCATTCTCTCCCTCATAGCCCCTACATGGTCGATCAGTGTCCGCTGTTGGCATGGCTGCTCCTCCCAGGCCTCCTTGGCGATGTCGAGCAGTCCTCTGGGTCTGTAGGAAAGCAAGAGCTCAAAGGGTGAAAAACCAGTAGAAGACTGAGGTACCTCTCTCACCGCAAATAATATGTATGGTAACAGCTGATCCCAGTTGCGCCCATCTTCCCCTACCGCTTTCCGCAGCATGGATTTTAGTGTTTTGTTAAAACGTTCGACTAGGCCATCTGTCTGGGGGTGGTAGACCGAGGTTCTCAGCTGTTTGATTTTCAGTAAAGCACAGAGTTCTTTCATCACCCTGGACATGAATGGAGTCCCTTGGTCCGTCAATATCTCTTTTGGGATTCCCAGACTAGTTGAGAGACGGAACAGCTCCTTGGCGATTTGTCTGGATGTAGCCTTCCTCAGCGGAATGGCCTCCGGGTACCGGGACGCATAGTCCAGAATGACCAGAATGTATTGATGTCCCCTGGCACTTTTCGGTAAGGGCCCGACTATGTCTAATCCAATCCTCTCAAAAGGAGTTTCGATAATGGGCAAGGGAATGAGCGGGTTTCTATATGTGGGCTTTGGCGCAACCTGCTGACACTCAGGGCAACTACGGCAGTAGTTCTCTATCTCTTTGTGTACTCCTGGCCAAAAGAAACGTTGCATGATTCTTTCCTTAGTCTTCTCTACCCCCAAGTGGGCCCCTAGCGGGTGTGTGTGGGCTAGGTTGAGTACTGTGGCCCGATAGGGCTGTGGCACGAGGAGCTGTTCATGCACTTCCTCATTTTTCTTGACTATCTGATATACTAACCCCCGGTTTACTGCGAAATGGGGGTAAGTAGGGGTTGTCTTATCACCTAACACTACACCTTCTAATACCTGCACATTTCTTAAGGCATTTGCAAGAGTAGGATCTTGTAATTGAGCCGTACCATACTGGCCTGTGAGAGGGGGAAGCTCTTGGGTGCCTGGGACGTCTTCTTCACTGGAGAACGGAGCACTTTCCTGGGCTGCGTTCTCTTCTCCCGTATCCGGACCAGTCTCGGTGTCGGTCTGGGCACCTGCCATCCCTATCAGAGCCCGGGCGGGAGTGAGTAACTCGGAGGATTGCACCGGAGCCTTCCCAGGATGAGTCTTGCCTCTCCGTTTCCGAGGTACTCGGGTTATCCTCTCCCTAGACTCTCTCCAGAGTGGGTAAAAGGCTGGGCAGTCTCGTCCAATTAGGACAGGGACGGGGAGGGAATCAACCACCCCCGCCGTCGTGTGTATGGTTCCCCGTGTGCTGGTCATTGTAAGTTCAGTAGTGGGGTATTCTCTGGTGTCCCCATGGACACAGGAAACTGGGAGGACTTTCCCCGGGGGTCAGACACGTTGGGCCCACCAAATCCTTACGCACCAGGGTGGCCCGGCTACCAGAATCCAGTAAGGCCTCCACATCATGGTGATTCACAGTTACCGGGCAGGTGGGGGGTCGATCTGGGCCGCCATCTACGACTCCCAAGAGCGAGGCAAACGATGTGTGGGTGCTGAGCTGGAGGACTCCGCAGTGGGCATAGGTTCATCGGCTGGTTTCCCACACTGCCAGGAGATATGTCCCATCTCCCCACACCGGTAACACTGTCGAGGTTCCCCATCCTGGTGTACTCTTCTTGGACCCGCCTGGTTTCTGGCTCCCCCTGGAGCCGGGATAAGTCCTGACGCGGCGGGGTTCGAGACCTTGGGGGTCCTTTGGACGGGTTCTTCCCATTTGTGGTGGGGGCCGCACTCCTGGGGTCTTTTTCAGGAAGCATTCAGCATCTCCGCTGTGGCCTGGTACTTTTCCACAGCTTCCACGGTCAGATCAGCCGTGGTCAAGGCCTGTTGACTGATGAACCGTTTTGCCTCATAAGGCAGGGCGCGTAGGTAACGATCCACCACAACGGCCTCCACCACCGCCGCTGCTGTATTCCTCTGCGGTTCCAGCCATTTCCTTGCGATTCGGACAAGTTCATGCATCTGCGCCCGAGGAGGTTGGTCTGGTTGGAAGGTCCAGCTGTGAAAGCGCTGGGCCATACCAAACTTTGTGAGTCCATATCTGCTGAGGATCTCAGACTTCAGGGCATCATAGTCAGTAACCTGGTCAGGGCCCAGGTCCCGGACAGCATTCAGCGATTCCCGGTTAGAAAGGGGGCTAACAGACCAACCCACTGTTGCTTGGGCCAGGCTTCCCTAGTGGCCGTGGCCTCAAATGCATGCAGGTATGCCTCAATGTCATCGGTAGCTCCCATCTTAGATATAAAGTCACTTGCCTTTATTGGGCGGGTATTTTGGACCACCCTCTGTCTCTGCAACTGCAATTCCTCTGCCTTCAGAAGGTTGGCTTTCTTTTGCTCCTCCAAGAGAGCCACGTTTGCTTGCATCTGGGCTTGCTGGCCAGCAACAAGGGCTTTCAATATGTCCTCCATTTCAGTCGGCGGGGAGCCTACGGCCAGCTTGGAAAACTGGGTGATCAAACCTTCGGTATCCTCCTCTGACATGCACTATTAACGCTTGAGCGTGCCTGTATTCTCCACCATCTGTGATGTCACGAGAGGCTACACAGCTTTCAGCGGGATTGCTCAAGTAGTGCAAGGAGACCAGGTTCAACCAAAACAAGGATTTTATTAAAGGTCTTGGGAAACTAACGAAAGTATAACACAATTCTGTTCTCTGGTGGCTCTTTAAGGGTTAACAGTTCAGGGATGTCTCTTCCACATCCAAAATCATAACTCTCCCTCGCTCAAATAACTTTTCCCCAGTCTTACTGTATTCCACGTTGCAGCTAGTGGCCAACCCAGCAAAACGTCCTTCCAAATGTCCCACACGTATTTCCACAGGTGCATATATCCAAAGGTGAGTCTTTCCCAAAGGTAAGTATCTCCAAATCCTTATATTCCTCATGGAAGTGGACGTGCAGCACTCTTGTCCTCCAGAGAGCCCAGCTTGGAGACCGTGTCTCTTCCCTTCAACAAACCTTCAGCTCATCAGCTCCTGATTGGTTTCAGCTGCGTGGGAAGATTGGCCATAGAGGGTTGGAGTTCCCGACCATACCAGCAGATGGAGCCATAGCTGTCTGGGTTTGCAGCCATCTCAGGGGGATGTAACGTCCCTCCAGGACACAGCCTCTCGTGACATCACAATATATATATATATACACACATACAGTGTGGAAAAAAAGTATTTAGTCAGCCACCAATTGTGCAAGTTCTCCCACTTAAAAAGATGAGAGAGGCCTGTAATTTTCATCATAGGTACACGTCAACTATGACAGACAAATTGAGTTTTTTTTTCTCCAGAAAATCACATTGTAGGATTTTTAATGAATTTATTTGCAAATTATGGTGGAAAATAAGTATTTGGTCACCTACAAACAAGCAAGATTTCTGGCTCTCACAGACCTGTAACTTCTTCTTTAAGAGGCTCCTCTGTCCTCCACTCGTTACCTGTATTAATGGCACCTGTTTGAACTTGTTATCAGTATAAAAGACACCTGTCCACAACCTCAAACAGTCACACTCCAAACTCCACTATGGCCAAGACCAAAGAGCTGTCAAAGGACACCAGAAACAAAATTGTAGACCTGCACCAGGCTGGGAAAACTGAATCTGCAATAGGTAAGCAGCTTGGTTTGAAGAAATCAACTGTGGGAGCAATTATTAGGAAATGGAAGACATACAAGATCACTGATAATCTCCCTCGATCTGGGGCTCCACGCAAGATCTCACCCCGTGGGGTCAAAATGATCACAAGAATGGTGAGCAAAAATCCCAGAACCACACGGGGGGACCTAGTGAATGACCTGCAGAGAGCTGGGACCAAAGTAACAAAGCCTACCATCAGTAACACACTACGCCACCAGGGACTCAAATCCTGCAGTGCCAGACGTGTCCCCTTGCTTAAGCCAGTACATGTCCAGGCCCGTCTGAAGTTTGCTAGAGTGCATTTGGATGATCCAGAAGAGGATTGGGAGAATGTCATATGGTCAGATGAAACCAAAATATAACTTTTTGGTAAAAACTCAACTCGTCGTGTTTGGAGGACAAAGAATGCTGAGGTTTTTTTTTGTGTGATTTTGTTGTCAGCACATTCAACTATGTAAAGAAAAAAGTATTTAATAAGATTATTTCATTCATTCAGATCTAGGATGTGTTGTTTAAGTGTTCCCATAATTTTTTTGAGCAGTGTATTTTCAATAACCAAAAATATAGTATTTTCAGCCTTTTTAAGCTGGTGTACAACACAAAGTAAAAGACGCAAAAACTAAATTTAAGAAAGGGAAGCATAGAAATAGTGCATATAGAACAGATCTACCACTTCTTAGACTTGCTTTCAGTGAGAATGACAGATTTATAACTCACATTTCTATGTGAATTTGGTCGGGTTGGCCAAAAAGTTACATATTGCAGCTTTAAGTATTTCCCCTCATTGCTCACTGGTAACTTACCATCCCAGTCATGAAATCTAGACCAAAGTTGTCAAGGTTAGTGCGCTCACTTTCCCCCTCTGTTCCGATCAGTGTGACATAGATGTAGTCAGATGAGCCAGAGAATAGAAAGTCCCCTGTAGTCACCTGTACTTTGTACTCAACCATGGTGAGTCAATGGAAAAACTGGGAAAGGCAAAAAATATACTTAACACAGACAAAGGGGTTCTATCATTCAATGCAATAAACACTTTTTGCCAAACAATATAATCGTTACAATATTTTCTGAGATACTGGAATTTTGGGTTTTTTGCTATAGAGGATGCAGCAAGCATTGTTTTCTTGATAATCTCCAAATGAAGACATCCACGGAACTCCCAGACATTTCACAATTTTGTTGTAGCCCTGACCTTGCTCTCCTGATTCACTTAGTCAAGGGATTGATCATTAGTACTATGGTTCTACATACAAGCTTTTTGCAATATGCAATATTTTAAAGTCAACATACCTTATCAACGAATGGAAAATATGGAGTATCTCTCTCTCTCTCTCTGGACTTTGTGTCACCTGTTACCTTTACTCTGTTTTAAGGGCTGCCCCTCGCCCTGGTCAAACAGGTTCCTCGGTTTGAACCAGCAGATTTTGTGTGCTAATGTTGATAATGTACAAACAATCAACAATCCAGAATGTCGCAAGACCAGAACAGATAAACAATGAGTATGGAGCTCATCACCAGTACAGCATATAATGATGGGTACTGCCATATCCCTTGGGGATGTCCTTCCACATTCCCCAGGGTTTCAGGTCTGGCAGAAACAACTTATTCTTGTCTGGGCAAGTGAGTTGTGTTAAAGAATGCTTTTAAAATGGTGTTCAGTTTCTTCTACTAGCCTGCTGTTGTCATTTAATGCTGGTCGGTAAATCCTGGACAGGGGCGTGTGCAAGCATCATGAAACAATTATGTTACTGTTATTGTTAATCAGGCTTATGGTCACACATGAACAGAGAGACTTAAAGGAATAGTTCACCCACCCAGCTTGGCATTTGGCTGGAGCAATGTGGATGGGTAGTCAAGCTAACTAAAGACTACTATCCCACTATATTTCATCACTAACCTACTTCTACATTCTACACTACAGTAGGTTACAGTCCTTAAATGGATAGGTTTCCTTACCCTGTAAGCAGTCTATGGACAAGTTATGACAGCAATCCATGCTTTGGTTTAGTTTCCCCTGGCAGTACGTGTTTCCACATGCTTATGGCACAAATCCCATTCAAGTCATGGGACCGATTTCAGCATTTTTCACACATCATGTTCAAAACATCTGTAAGTTACTTTGTTGAGCTTCACAATACATTTGAGATACTTTCGGATGATTTGGACATGATGCGCAAAAAATTATTATAATAATAATATGCCATTTAGCAGACGCTTTTATCCAAAGCGACTTACAGTCATGTGTGCATACATTTTTACGTATGGGTGGTCCCGGGGATTGAACCCACTACCCTGGCGTTACAAGCACCGTGCTCTACCAATTGAGCTACAGAGGACCACAATATCGGTCCCATGACTTGAATGGAATTTGTGCCACAAACAGTTTCAGGGAAACTAAACCAAAGTATGGATTGCTGTCATAACTGCTTACAGGGTAAGGAAACCAAACCATCATTTTTGTCACTTGGGTGAACTATACCTTTAAGGACTGTAGCCTATTGAAAAATGGAAGCTAATGTAGTACAAGTAGGTTAGTGATTAAATATACACTGAGTATACAAAACATTAGGAGCACCTTCCTAATATTGAGTTCACCCTCTTTTGCCCTCAGAACAGACTCAATTTGTTGGGACATGGACTCTGCAAGGTGTCAAGCGTTCCACAGGGATGCTGGCCCATGTTGACTCCAATGCTTCCCACAGTTGTGTCAAGTTGGCTGGATGTCCTTTGGGTGGTGGACCATTCTTGATTCACACAGGAAACTGTTGAGCGTGGGAAAACCCAGCAGTGTTGCAGTTCTTGACACACCCAGATGTGCCTGGTGTGTCATGTAAAAATCTTCCCAGCGTGAAATAGTTCCAATCGTTCTGATTGTGTTGTCATTATGACGTCATGTTGTAACATTTCACGCGATATGAATCAGACAGTGGGGCGCCGCCTGACCCACTAGTTGGTCAGAAGGTTCAAATCAACGTTTCATATCGTGGTGTAGATGTACTGTATTGACAATGACACAATAACGCGAGATCACATTTCCAGCATGGCCGACAACCAGACCTCAGTTGCCCGCCATAGGAAGCAAAATGGTAATTCATTAATAATAAGTGAGCATTGCATTTGCAGCTCCTAAATTAATAAAATCATGTCACTTCTGAACGAGCTCCTGCAACTCGTGGCCCTGCTGGCTAGCTTGACTAACATTGCTAGCCCGCGGGCGCGTTCCAGGTTGCAGGTCGACACGGGTGCGTTCAAGGTGGACTTCATTGCTTCTTAATTTATGATTATTACAACGCTTGGATAGTTAACATAACATATTAGCATAATTCGTTCAGATTATTTGATGATTTATTGGCCTTATTTTATTTTTTACAAATCCAAAATCACTATTGCAGGGCTGACCAACTCTGTTCCTGGAAAGCTAGGTTTTTGCTCCAAACCCAGTAGTAACTAACGTGATTCAACTTATCAACCAGTTAGTTAGGTGCGCTAGATAAGGGTTTGAACAAAAACCTACATTCCCATTCAAACACAGAATCCTATACTGGATTTCTACAGACTTCCAACACAATTCAACAAGACAAGATTTGGAAGATGGCCACGCAACGCTAGTGTTGAACATATCAGCTAACCACATACTGGTGGTGTTCCTGCCTGATTACGTTGAAGACATTGCATTGCATCAACCAATGGTTGTGCGCCACGTCATCGACTGTCAGGCATTACATTGCTATATCATATGATGTGGTTAGCTGATATGTTAAACACCTATCCAAGCTTTGTGAGATCTGGCAGGCGTCTGAAATGTAGTCAGGCAGGAATGTCACCCATATGATATAGCGGTATAGCAATCTAATGCCCGACTCCGCAGTCGATGACGTGGCATGCAAATGACGTGCTATGCAACTATTGGTTGATGCAATGCATTATCTGCAATTTGGTCAGGGCCTGGAACATCACCCTCAACTAGCTGAGTCAGGTATGTTAGGTTAAGGTTGGACTGAATACCCACAGGATGGTAGATCTCCAGGAAGAGGGTTAGGTAGCTCTGTTGTAACCTATGTAAGTACTAGGTCGTATTTATTGGTGCTGACCGTAGCAAAACTCCCTTTTGCAATGGAAAACTAAAAACAAAAGTTTCTTATAGGACAAGCTCAGGTAGTCTCTTGCAGTTTCAGTCCATTCTCATTCTGTTTGGTGCCTAATGAATACGACCCTGTACTGCCTCCAACCAAGTCCCAGGCTTTTGTGGGCACACAGCCCCACGATGGCTCATTTGCAGTTCTATAGTTTCAGTTTTGTTTTTTGTGTAGAGAGCAGTCTCGTGCATTGATAATATAATAATAATAATATGCCATTTAGCAGACGCTTTTATCCAAAGCGATTTACAGTCATGTGTGCATACATTTTTACGTATGGGTGGTCCCGGGGATTGATCATTGACAGATGGCTGACCCAGATTCTACTTTATGAATTCAGACAGACTGCCACTGCTCACATGAAAGATAAAAAGGAATGATGTGACGGACTGGTCGTGGTCTCCCATCTCGTCTGTTTATAGTGTCTTTAGATTGGTCTGTTACACTAGTCGCAGCAAGACTTTTTGCCACACAGTATTGGTGGTAATTGCTTTTGATAGGCAAAAACTCCCACAAGGTTTTAGTTAGAATTTATTAGTAGACAAGTAGATCATTTTAAGGCACAGTGTGAATTGCATTGACTCTTGAATTGTAAGCGACAAAACAATATAGAACAGCAACATGAAAAAAAACAGATATTATACAGCTGTGCCAGGAAACCCTCAATGTCAACAAAACAAAAGAGCTGATCGTGGACTTCAGGAGACAGCAGAGGGAGCATGCCCCCATCCACATCGACGGGACCACAGTGGAGAAGGTGAAAAGCTTCAAGTTCCTCAGGGTACACATCACTGACAATCTGAAATGGTCCACCCACACAGACAACGTGGTGAAGAAGGCGCAACAGCGCCTCTTCAACCTCAGGAGGCTGAAGAAATTCGTCTTGGCCCCTAAGACCCTCACAAACTTTTTGAGATGCACCATTGAGAGCATCCTGTCGGGCTCTATCACCGCCTGGTACGGCAACTGCACCGCCCGCAACCGCAGGCCTCTCCAGAGGGTGGTGCGGTCTGCCCAACGCATCACCGTGGGCACACGGCCTGCCCTCCAGGACACCTACAGCACCCAATGTCACAGAAAGGCCAAAAATATCATCAAGGACATCAACCACCCGAGCAACAGCCTGTTCACCCCGCTATCATCCAGAAGGCGAGGTCAGTACAGATGCATCAAAGCTGGGACTGAGAGACTGAAAAACAGCTTCTATCTCAAGGCCATCAGACTGTTAAATAGCCATCACTAGCCGGCCTCCACCCAGTACCCTGCCCTGAACTTAGTCACTGTCACTAGCTGGCTACCACCCGGTTACTCAACCCTGCACCTTAGAGGCTGCTGCCGCATGTACATAGACATGGAATCACTGGTCACTTTAATAATGGAACACTGGTCACATTAATCATGTTTACATACTGTTTTAGAAGAGGGCTCCGGGCAGCCGAGCGGAAATGGAGGAAAACTAGACTCCCTGCGGACCTGTCATCTTTTCACTTCCTCCTCTCTACATTCTCTTCCTCTGTTTCCGCTGCTAAAGCCACTTTCTACCACTCTAAATTTCAAGCCTCTGCCTCTAACCCTAGGAAGCTCTTTGCCACATTCTCCCTGCTGAATCCTCCTCCTCCTCCCCCTCCCTCCTCCCTCTCTGTGGATGACTTCGTCAACCATTTTGAAAAGAAGGTTGACAACATCCGATCCTCATTTATTAAGTCAAATGACACCGCTGGTCCTGCTCACACTGCCCTACCCTATGCTTTGACTTCTTTCTCCCCTCTCTCTCCAGATGAAATCTTGCGACTTGTGACGGCCGGCCGCCCAACAACCTGCCCGCTTGACCCTATCCCCTCCTCTCTTCTCCAGACCATTTCCAGAGACCTCCTCCCTTACCTCACCTCGCTCATCATCTCAGGTCATTCAACTGAGACTGCTCTTCCCTGTGTCACGGAGGCTCTCCGCACTGCTAAAGCTAACTCTCTCTCCTCTGCTCTTATCCTTCTAGACCTATCCGCTACCTTTGATACTGTGAACCATCAGATCCTCCTCTCCACCCTCTCCGAGTTGGGCATCTCCGGCGCTGCTCACTCTTGGATTGCGTCCTACCTGACAGGTCGCTCCTACCAGGTGGCGTGGCGAGAATCTGTCTCCGCACCACATGCTCTCACCACTGGTGTCCCCCAGGGCTCAGTTCTAGGCCCTCTCCTATTCTCTCTATACACCAAGTCACTTGGCTCTGTCATATCCTCACATGGTCTCTCCCAGCATTGCTACGCAGACGACACAATTAATTTTCTCCTTTCCCCCTTCTGATAACCAGGTGGCGAATCACATCTCTGCATGTCTGGCAAACATATCAGTGTGGATGTCGGATCACCACCTCAAGCTGAACCACGGCAAGACAGAGCTGCTCTTCCTCCCAGGGAAGGACTGCCCGCTCCTTTATCTCGCCATCACGGTTGACAACTCCATTGTGTCCTCCTCTCAGAGTGCAAAGAACCTTGGCGTGACCCTGGACAACACCCTGTCGTTCTCCGCTAACATCAAAGCGGTGACCCGATCCTGCAGGTTCATGCTCTACAACATTCGCAGAGTACGACCCTACCTTACACAGAAAGCGGCACAGGTCCTAATCCAGGCACTTGTCATCTCCCGTCTGGATTACTGCAACTTGCTGTTGGCTGGGCTCCCTGCCTGTGCCATTAAACCCTTATAACTTATCCAGAACGCTGCAGCCCGTCTGGTGTTCAACCTTCCCAAGTTCTCTCATGTCACCCCGCTCCTCCGCACACTCCACTGGCTTCCAGTTGAGGCTCGCATCTACTACAAGACCATGGTGCTTGCCTACGGAGCTGTGAAGGGAACGGCACTAACTTACCTTCAGGCTCTGATCAGACCCTACACCCAAACGAGGGCACTACGTTCATCCACCTCTGGCCTGCTAGCTCCCCTACCTCTACGGAAGCACAGTTCCCGCTCAGCCCAGTCAAAGCTATTCGCTGCTCTGGCACCCCAATGGTGGAACAAGCTCCCCCACGACGCCAGGACAGCGGAGTCACTGACCACCTTCCGGAGACACTTGAAACCCTACCTCTTTAAGGAATACCTGGAATAGTATAAAAGTAATCCTTCTTCCCCCACCCCCCCATACATTATTTTTTTTTAAAGTGCTTGTGCCACTGGCTATCATAAGTTGAATGCACCAATTTGTAAGTCGCTCTGGATAAGAGCGTCTGCTAAATGATGTAAATGTAAATGTTTTACTCATTTCATATGTATATACTGTATTCTACTGTATTCTAGTCAATGCCACTCTGACATTGCTCGTCCTAATATTTATATATTCCATTCTTTTAATTTTAGATCTCTGTGTATTGTTGTGAATGGTTAGATACTACTGCACTGTTGGAGCTAGGAACACAAGCATTTCACTACACCCGCAATAACATCTGCTAAATATGTGTATGCAACCAATAAAATTTGATTTGATTTGAATATATCAGAGAATCATGTAGACCAGGGGTGTCAAACGTACGGCCCGCGGGCCGGATCAGGCCCGCGAACGGGTTTGATCCGGCCCGCGAGATGATAAAAAAATAAAAATAAAAAAAATTCAAAAAAAAATAAAAAAAATGTTTTTTTTTAAGTTGAAAAATGCGCTGCAATTTTTCAATAAAATAAACTGCTGTTCCAATTGCGTCCACTGGATGGCGCAATAGCAATTGTGTTAAGCAAGCAAACTGTTTATACCGGGGCAGAGCAAGTAGGTCCTCTGTAGCTCAGCTGGTAGAGCACGGCGCTTGTAACGCCAAGGTAGTGGGTTCGATCCCCGGGACCACCCATACACAAAAATGTATGCACGCATGACTGTAAGTCGCTTTGGATAAAAGCGTCTGCTAAATGGCATATTATATTATTATTATTATTATTTAGGTCAAGCACGTGCAGCCAATGAGCTACTTTGTTTTGCCCGCAATATTTATTACGGCTTCTACTTTTAACATTATGTGCTTTGGCACCCTCATTGCCCCAATATGTCTCTGTCAAAAAAGAGAAAAGTGGACGCGTGTGTTCCAAGAAAAATTGTCATCCTATTTAATCACGGAATTGAATGGGAAAGCTGTATGTTTGGTGTGTTCAGAGCATGTTGCAGTGCTGAAAGAATATAACCTTCGTCGCCACTATGTGAGTCTTCATGCCGACAAATATGACAACTTTCAAGGACAGCGGAGATGAGAGAAGGTGAATGAACTGTTGGCGGGTCTGAAGAAACAGCAGTCTGTGTTTACTCACAGCCGAGACATCAGTGACGCTGCAGTGAAAGCTAGCTACCTCATTGCTAATGAAATCGCAGTGGCTTCAAAACCATTTAGTGAGGGTGAATTTGTAAAAACATGCATGATGAAGGCAGCGGAGATTGTGTGCCCTGAAAAGCGGCAGGCTTTTGCAAATATCAGCCTGACAAGAAACACAGTTGCAGACAGGATTTCCGATCTTTCAGTGGATTTGGACAGCCAGTTGAAGCAAAAGTAAAGTCATTTATTGCGTTTTCGGTTGCAATTGATGAAAGCACGGACATTACAGATGTTGCACAACTGGCCATTTTTTTCATCCGCGAGTTGATGACACATTGACCGTCACCAAGGAGTTTGTGGAGTTGGTGCCGATGACAGATACAACGACAGCAGCTGATATTTTTACCGCACTCGTCGGGCGCGCTGGACAGGGTCGGAGTGGACTGGTCCCGCGCTGTCAGCCTGGCTACAGATGGTGCGCCCTCAATGATCGGGAAAAAAGCAGGCGTTGTGACAAAGTTCAGAGAGAAAGTGCAATCCTCAAATGGAGGACGTGATTTTTTGACTTTTCACTGTATTTTGCACCAGGAGGCTTTGTGTTGCAAGTCATTAAAGATGGATAACGTCATGAAGGTGGTCATCCAAACTGTTAATTTCATCCGATCCAGAAGCCTGAATCACCGTCAGTTTGACAGCCTTCTCAGAGAGAAAGACCACATCTATGGCCTGCCATACCACACTGAGGTAAGATGGTTAAGCCGAGGTGCTGTGCTGAGGCGTTTCTTTGATTTACGAGAAGAAATTGAACAGTTCATGGAAGAAAAGGGCAAACCAGTGTTAGAATTTCATTCCGCAGAATGGATGCCGGACCTTGCATTTATGGTGGATGTTACAGAGCACCTGAATAACTTGAACAAACAGCTGCAAGGGCGCAACAAAGTTGTCACGCAGTATTATGACAGCATACGTTCTTTCAAGTTGAAGCTGTCATTGTGGGAGACGCAACTTGCCGGTGGTGATGCAGCTCACTTCCCTGTCTGAAAAATGTGTGCGCGACCCAACATGTGGCAGACATGAAGCGGTTCAAAGATAAAATAACTGGACTGTTATGGGAGTTTGAGCAACGCTTTCAGATTTATGTTTATATGTTTTTATGTTGATGTGCTATTGTTTTTAATTGATTTTATTTTATTTGTATATTTAACCTATTCTTGACTCTGTGGTTCTTGCACTTGTTTGGGGAACAGGATTTCATTATTTTTATCTACATTTCTGCCTGAGAAATGACACCCTGATATAGTTCTGTGATCTGTGAAACAGTTCTGTTAATCACTGAGGCATTGTGTGTTTGTGTGTTCTTTTTCTTTCGAATTTTCAAATAAACTTGACGTGTTTTATGATTAATAGTGATGTTGTGCTTGTACTATTTTGGACACACTGTCCTCAGGCTCCAGCTTTATGTTGTATGTTGATCGTATTAAAACAAAGAAAACAATCTGAAGTTGTTGTTTTTAAGTTATATATACCATGATTTTTCCGGTCCGGCCCACTTGGGAATAGATTTTCCTCCATGTGGCCCCTGAGCTAAAATGAGTTTGACACCCCTGATGTAGACGTTAAATGTATCTCTGCCAGTATAGTCTGATAGCAGAATGTAGGAAATAGTTGGAATGGCTTTGTCCTAGCAGGGGGAACTGAGAAGCTGTGAACTGTCAGTGCTCTGAGTGGAGGGAGGTCGTGAAGGGGGTGTGATGGATCTCTCATGTCTTTGAGGAGTAAAATTGTGGTTTCCTATCTGCATTCCGTTAAAGTCACCATCCATGGCCAAAAACGTGAGGGTATTAGGGTGGCAAAATATAGCCATCTGCATTGTACTCGCTCAAGTTCTCCTTTTCTCCCTATACACCAAGTCACTTGGCTCTGTCATATCCTCACATGGCCTCTCCTATCATTGCTACGCTGACGATACACAACTAATCTTCTCCTTTCCCCCTTCTGATAACCAGGTGGCGAATCGCATCTCTGCATGTCTGGCCGACATATCAGTATGGATGACGGATCACCACCTCAAGCTGAACCCTGGCAAGACGGAGCTGCTCTTCCTCCCGGGGAAGGACTGCCCGTTCCATGATCTCGCCATCACGGTTGACAACTCCGTTGTGTCCTCCTCCCAGAGTGCGAAGAGCCTTGGCGTGACCCTGGACAACACCCTGTCGTTCTCCGCCAACATCAAGGCGGTGACCCGATCCTGCAGGTTCATGCTCTACAACATTCGGAGAGTACGACCCTGCCTTACACAGGAAGCGGCACTGGTCCTAATCCAGGCACTTGTCATCTCCCGTCTGGATTACTGCAACTCGCTGTTGGCTGGGCTCCCTGCCTGTGCCATTAATCCCCTACAACTCATCCAGAATGCCGCAGCCCGTCTGGTGTTCAACCTTCCCAAGTTCTCTCACGTCACCCCCCTCCTCCGCACACTCCACTGGCTTCCAGTTGAAGCTCGCATCCGTTACAAGACCATGGTGCTTGCCTATGGAGCAGTGAGGGGAACGGCACCTCCGTACCTTCAGGCTCTGATCAGTCCCTACACCCAGGCGAGGGCATTGCGTTCATCCACCTCTGGCCTGCTGGCTCCCCTTCCTCTGCGGAAGCATAGTTCCCGCTCAGCCCAGTCAAAGCTGTTCGCTGCTCTGGCACCCCAATGGTGGAACAAGCTCCCTCACGACGCCAGGACAGCGGAGTCACTCACCACCTTCCGGAGACATTTGAAACCCCACCTCTTTAAGGAACACCTGGGATAGGATAAAGTAATCCTTCGACCCCCCCAAAAAAAAAAAAAAAAAAAAAAAAGTATAATTGTAAAGTGGTTATCCCACTGGCTATAGGGTGAATGCACCAATTTGTAGTCGCTCTGGATAAGAGCGTCTGCTAAATGACGTAAATGTGCCCTTGAGCAAGGCACTTAACCCTAATTGCTCCTGTAAGTCGCTCTGGATAAGAGCGTCTGCTAAATGACTAAAATGTAAATGTAAAATGTTCTATAGCTATTTGGTGCAACTGACAAGCTGAACATAACCCTACTCCAGCACAACATACTTGAATACAGGAACCCTTGTAATATTGTTAGAATGTTCTTATAATCCATATACTGTATATCAGCACCATGTCACCAGGTCAAATTCCTGGTACATGTAAATGTTCTTAGTGAAGTTTGTTCTGATTTTACAGCCCATTGTTACAAGGTTATTTACAAACAGAAGCAAAATCACCATGTCAATAACAACACAGTAACATAACAATAGTGTACCGCATCAGCCAACATATCATGGAAACTACCTCACTAGTAAATCCTAGCAATAATCAGTGGAGTAGGTTTTTAGTGTGTTAATGGCTAAGGGCATGAAGCTTATACTGAAACATGTCTTATTGCATGGCTGGATGTGAATAATGTGAAGTCAGTATCATCTGCCATGGATCTTGCCTTGCGTGTATTCTTGTATTATGCCTTAGTGATTTCTTAGCTGATTATGGCCCACTTCTCATATGAAGTGTGTGATATGAATACAGATCCATATATAACACTGAATTAGGATATGTCTTAACAAGTGTCATTCTGTTCTTAGGATAAAGAACATTGTACATTTTTCCTGATCAAAGAGAGGTTTTGAAAGCCTTATTTGACCAGGGAATGACCAGGAGATGAACATGTTGTCCTGCTGCCGTGTTGTGTTGCTACCATGTTGTTGTCATGTGTTGTTGCTACCTTGCTGTGTTGTCATGTGTTACTGCTATCGTGTCCCGTCGGCTGTTGGTGGTTATTGCTGTCAACAAAGAGTCCGCTTAGGCTGCACCTGGATTAGAAGCTTTTATTAATATCACAAGTTTACAGCATAAGTTACAGACCCGCGGTGTCTGGAGAAGCACCGTCCCAAATTAATCTGAATGCTTCTGCTCGCTCTTTGTCTAGGTCCTACTTATAAACAATGGCAATAAATGGGTTGCTCCCTTTTTCATCCAATCACCTATCCCCCCTGGGGCGTCACCCTCCAACTGCTACATTTGAACTAAGATAAACAACATTCCATAATCCTAATACACGACATTTCCCCCCTTCGAGACTAACTAAAAGTCTCGAAAACAAACAGAATAGGATTATGACCAGTAACAATTTGTCTTATTGAGTATCCTTAACATTAAACCAAAAACATTCTCCTCTACAGTGTAAATACCTTTCTATGAAATATGAATAACTGTTTATGAAGTGTGAATACATTACTATGAAATATGAACAAATCTTTATGGAGTGTGAGAGCGAAAAACTTGTCCGGCAGCCATCTTTCCAGATATCCATCCATCAATCAAGACAGTAAAATTCTCTCACGGTCCCTCTGCCCCAGGCAACCACCTAGATACTCCAGATAAACTCATAAACCATGTAAATGCATTTGAAACTATGATGCAATTAAATACACATGTAAGCCCCTGCAAACAAAATACTATCCAAAAAATGTCCACTCTAAGGCTGGTCAACCCATTGGACCCTACAGTGGACCCCTCCCTGCCTAGACTCCCTGTCCCTAAGCATCAACGAAATAAACAAAAACATCTAAGATCCCCACATGTATCCAATAACATCAAATATCATTCTACAAAAATTAATACCTAAGAATATGACACAAATGATGTATTACACATGCAAATATGTCTATATTTCATTGCAGACACTGGAATGTAGTCCACTACACTTCATCTCCCCGTAGTCTCGACTTCCAATGGATTGTTGATGATGGAATGGGAACCTTTCCACACCCTCCTTGTTTCATCTCCTCCAGTCATTGTCCTTTCATATTGTCCTTGTTTGAGTATTTCAATCTCCACATATTCCCCCAAATGCTTCTGGAAGAAAAGAAAAGACCAAACAGTATCTTTTGCAAAACAACACTTTCAAATTGAACATCAATATCAACTAAGAATATAAAAATGATATATAAATGATACCGATATATAAATGATATCAACTAAGAATATAAAAATGATATATAAATGATGTATGAATCACATTATCCTATTCCCCCCTTTGATTCATAAAATCATACTAAAAATCTATGGAGGACTAAAAGTGCCACAATTAAATAAATAAATACACCATTAAATAATTACTTAAATGTGTCATTAATTAATTAAAATTAGAATTAAATACATAAATGTGTTATTAAATGTGTCATTAATTAATTCAAATACCGATTCATTTTATGTAAAATACATATATAATAATTTCACTATTTACATTTACATTTCATGGTCCTGCGTTGGAGTGCTTCCTGAATTACTTAAAACTGTCAAACTGACCCATCAAAAGTTGGTAGGCGGAACCTAACGCCTGATTGGTTACCCTCTGCATCAAGCCAAGACAAATCAATTCCGGATAATGGATTGATGCAGAGCTACTGAACACATTCCAATACACTGGGTGGCGCTATTCACCTCTACGTTGGTTTAGTTACACGGTTAAACAGAACTTTCATTGCAACGGCTAAAAATCAAGAGAAGACTCGGTCCTGCTAGCCCCAATGTTGAGACGCTGTGTGAGGTGCAGGACAAAATGTCTAAAAGTTACCTTCTCGGCTCGCCTCAGCTCGCTTGGAACCTCGACTGAGCAGGTGCTAAAAAAAGTATATGTTAGCAGGTACCAGGTACTTTTTTTCGTAATGGAAAACCAAAAAGGCGAGGCGAGGCGAGTAGGTACCATGTAATGGAAAAGCACCATTAGATTTTGAAGAAGTGTAATATCGTTACATGGTAAGTTTAGTCTTTTCCTGGTTTCAAAGGCTGCATTACAGTAAATTGATGTCATTTTCTGAACTTACCAGACTGTTCTAGCTGTTCTATTATTTGCCTTTTACCACTTAGTCATTATATCCACAATATGATAGTTATTTATCCGAAATCTAAATGTGGAAGATATTTTGTGAATGCACCAATTGTCAACCTTACAATATCGTTGCAATATCGACATCAAGGTGTTAGGTCAAAAATTTGATATTTGATTTTCTCCATATTGCCCAGCCCTAATGTCAATGCATACACAGTTCAGATGAATTGACACAAGTTCAGTGTCTTTGAAAACATTAACACACTGTGCAGTAGTTGACTTTTTTTTCTTCCATTTACTAAAATCAAACTGTTCTGCACCTTCAGTGCTAACAGTACAGCATTCATGTTAGTCATTCTGTGGACCATAATGAGACAGGAAGCTTCAAAGAAACAGCTTTTTTTCCTTTCTTTTAAAAGGAAAGTAAACTTTCAGTTTTTCCTTGCTTGTTCTAACACAACAAATAAAAACATGGGTTGGACATCAGTCTAAGATTCTTGATAACACTTCCACAGTCTCTACATATAGTCTAAGTGCATCAGTAACAGAAACTCCTGGAGCTGGCAAAATTGCAACCTCTTCATCTGAGAGCTCACGGGCCAGCTGAACCTCGGGGACTGACACAGTGCCTCGATGAAGGCAGTGAGGTCCGTTCCAATCGATCCCATATTCTTCAGGAACCTGAATGGATGACAAGCATAATCAGTCTTGTACTTAAAACTAGTTTGACATGTCCTTACACAAGATTGTTATTTTTGGTCACCAAGGCAGTGAGAAATGAAATGTTACTTATTCAGTTTTTTAAAATAATACAGCTTTGCATAGTATGCACTGTAGAAACTACAGCTCACAGGTTGATCTTTAAAAGCTCGGGAGATTTTAAAGAGACAATAATCTATAGTAAATGTTTCATTTAAAGTATCACATTTAGCACCATTTTTTTCTCCCATAATTCCTTTGGGGAAACAATTTTAAGAAAGTGTTTAAAGTTCATTGTTAACCTCAGTAGGATCCTCCTCAGGGCCTTGCTCTCTGTAACTTCTCCAGAGTTGCTGTGGTGACTGATTCCTTTCAGTTCTAAGACCGTGGAAGTTCCAAGCATCTCGAAAAGAGTCGAGGCTTTGCTGAACCAGTGGAAGGAAAATCCGGTGCAGAGCGAAAAGATGGACTTCATTGTCTGGATTCAGTGTCTCCTGATCTTCCAATGAAGTAAAGATCTGATAGAAGAGGTCCAGGGCATGTTCATAAACATCTCTCCACATCCTCTCTATTCTGTGTTTAGGATAAAATTGAGAAATTGTTAATTTATGACATATGCTAAAGTACATTCAACTAGTATGTTAGTTGTGTGAGCCTAGTTGCCAAACATATTTCTTTACCGCTGATTGTGGACACTTCTGCCTGTGATGTGTGAATTCCTGTCGGTACCTCTGCTTCTGATCATGAATTCTGCTACATCTGCATTCTCCCCCTGTCACGGTTTACTAAGCCAGAACCCAGAAGCAGACCAGGACAAGGTAGGTTGAAACAAAGGTGAGTGTTTATTTAATAGATCCACGAGTGAGGCTGAATAATCCAGGGAACAGAGCGGGTGGCGTGGATGGGTTGTTGAGGGTGCAGTGGTAGGTCCAGTAATGGCTCGGCAGCCGCCGACCATCAGGCAGAGGTTGGGTGAAGGTTCCGGATGAGTGACTGCAGATGGAACAAAACGGAGGTAAGTACAAAACAAACAAGGTGCAAAACAACAAAACTAACGCTACATGCTCTAAGGCTGATCCACTGATAAACATACTGTTCATGGCTAACGATCCGGCAGGGAATGGATGTCAGGTCAGAGCTTATGAAGGTGATGATCAGGGCCAGGTGTGCAGATTGCTGATGGAATGCAGGTGTGGAAATCAGGAGAGCTCCCGCCTAGCAACGTAGCCCGGCAACCAGGCAGGGAGCGTTCCAGAACCCTCGGGAAACTGGAGATCCCGAGCAGAAAAACTAATACACAGACAGGAACCGACTCAGACTGCCGGAATCGTTACACCCCCCTTTGTCAGACCGTACCCTTGATGGCAGCCCATACTGCTCAACAGCGGCGATAAAGCTCTGTAAGACCGTATGAGCTCTATTATTGCCGGCCACAGTCAGGTAGACCACTAAACGACTGAATCCATCCACCCCACCGTGGACAACAAATCTCCACCTGTTGCAAACACATGAAAAAATATAACTTTATTGTATAACAATTGTAATGAAACATATAGAAAGATGCATTGTTTATCTGCTAATATCACTGACCTGATAAGCTTATGGTGGCCATCTATATGCCACAAAGAGTTTGGGCCAGGAACAAAATACTGCCGTCGCCTTAATACACGCAGCCTCAGACGTCTCATGTAGACTCCCTCTGCATTGACTCTGCGTAAAGACTCTTGCAGTCTTGAGACTGAGGGGAGGAATTTAAAATGAATAACCACACACTCACTGGCTACTTATTTTGAGGATAGTAATGTGTGTAAAACAGTCAACTATTACAGAACCACCACAGCTTCAAAAATGTACTTTACTGTCAGATATTGTACATATACACACATACATACATACATATACATACATATATACATACATACATACATATATATATTTATATATATATACACATACATATACATACATATATATACATACATACATATATTTATATATATATATTTATATATATATATATACATACACACATATATATACATATATATACACATATACATATATATACACATATACATATATATACACACATATATAGATAGATAGATAGATAGATAGATAGATAGATAGATAGATAGATAGATAGATAGATAGATAGATAGATAGATAGATAGATAGATAGATAGATAGATAGATAGATAGATAGATAGATAGATAGATAGATAGATAGATAGATACCACATGCTCGAACAGAGATGACCTGAGATTTTTTGCCTCCTATGATATTTTGCTTTTCTATGATTATATTATACCCTTTACAGCAGGGGCACATCCGGACAGCTGAGAATATTACTGTCAGATATTGTTCCACCTCTATTAAACAGGAGGCTAAAAATCACAGGACATGTCTATCCTGATGATACAAGTCAGCCGTCCCTGAAATGTGTGTTTCTCTTCACATTTCTTCTACACATTCTACATCTCAGAGGCGATGTCTTTCCATAAGCGGGCTTCCTTCACCTTTCAAAGGGGCAGAGCTCCAAATTAAAAATACATTTAAATAATGCCCATATTATTATCTACTCACTTGGAACATGCACACCTCTTGCATTCAGGTGACCACGCATTAGCTTGTAGCCGGTGTTTGGATGACTTCTGTGAATTTCACTTACAATACGGTCTAACTCCTCATCATTCACAGCTGAATAGAGATCTGTCTTTCTGTACAAACAAGAAAAACACAACATCAAGTAATGTTACCTTAAACGTCATATTCTTTCCGAGTGTATGAGAGCAGCAATTCATAAACAGAAAACTCATGAATTTAGTGTAAATACCTTAAACTGTATTGTTGCATGCGCCTCCTGATGGTCCTCTTTGACACACCGAACATCGCTGCAATTTGAACTGCGGGAACTCCGGTATGTCAAACGCTCGGTATGTCAAACGCCAAACGCCCCGGTCCCTGTGTGTGTTGGGCCTGAAGTGCCCTGGTACCAGAGAAGCGGTGGACAACTTCTTCTAGATTTGCAATCACTCTGTGGTCGATATCTTCGTCGGAAAGTGCGGAAATGACTCCAACAACTTCAATAAGTTCCTCTGCTTTACTAGCTACATGCTCTGGGTCAGCAGGTCCTGCTTCTACATCCTCTGCTAAGTTTAAAATGTCTCTAACCAACTCCCTGGAAAGTTCACGGAGATCCTCCATTGTCTCTATCCAGGTTGGCCTACTCTACTTCAGACCAAAGCAATGGATCAGACTAGATTCGCGTTAGCCCCGCCCACTGACTTTGATGGGTCAGTTTGACAGTTTTAAGTAATTCATGAATCACTGCAATGCAGGATCATGAAATGTAAATGTAAATAGTGAAATAATTATATATGTATTTTACATAAAATGAATCGGTATTTGAATTAATTAATGACACATTTAATAACACATTTATGTATTTAATTCTAATTTTAATTAATTAATGACACATTTAAGTAATTATTTAATGGTGTATTTATTTATTTAATTGTGGCACTTTTAGTCCTCCATAAAAATCACACTAATATTGAAAAAAAAATTTAAAAAAATGAAAAATGATCAAATAATCAAAAAGGATATTTATCCATTAGTACTCCATCCAGACCCCCTTGTCCATCTTCATCCAGATCAGGAACAGTCAACAACGGCATCTGAGTGTTGTCTCCAGGCATCACAACACCAACCCATCTTAAAATCATAGCTTTCGCAAAGGTCAGTAACAAAGTACAAAAGCAAAACATCACACACAACGCTATCAGAGCTGCTACTAAAATCTGAACCATCACTGCTCCCACTGGGCCTAACTGATCTTGCAACCAAGTCTTCGCTGACCATCCAGCTCCTTCAGATCTAGCAAACGCATCCCTTATATTCTTCAATGCATCTATAACACTAGTGATATTATCGGAACTATCTGGGATCAAAGTATAACAATCATCCCCCGTCAGATTCATAGCCAAACATAAGCCACCTTGTTTTGCCAAAATATAGTCAAGAGCCATGTCATGTTTCAACAGCGTCAGTCTGTGACTTCTTTGAGTATTTGACAGAAGGTTAAACCCTCTTATTGTTTCATTCGCAAACCCCTGCAAAGTATATGTAATATTATCAATATGATCTGCCAAAAATGTTACACCATACCATGGAAAAAGACAGAGTCCCCACTTCTCTCCCAGACTTATTCTCCAATGGTAGGCTTCAAGACTATTAAATGTAGCCATGTCTCTTTTCACCCTATTTTCAACTCTAGTTTCAGATTGATCTGTGTTCGGTGCTACCCCTCTTTTAATGGTAAAAACCTCATATGGAAGCTTCAACGTCGACATGTAACAACATCCTGTCCATCCATAGGGTAAGAATATATATGCTTTATCACCACAAACCCACCAAATATCTCTAAAATTCCCAATAGTTACATTGACAGGCAAAAGCTGATCTTTCACCATCAAAGTCCTGCTCTTCTTACTACCTGGTACATAAAAAGTTACATTATATTTGTCCTCTCTAACCTTATGTTCGTGCTTATCCAAAGTCATCATATAATCATCACAATCTGATATTCCCATGAACATACCCTTTACATCATATGTTTTATTAGAACAAAAACAACTTTTAGCCCTCACTGCTTTCACCTCAAATGCTTCAGGGTTCGCTGTTACCTGACTTTCCTTACCATCCAACAAATTCACATAGGGTAATTCATTTAACCAAGAACACCTAAACCTAGGCTTAAACAAATGTTTTGACAACGACATTACTTTATCTGTCAATGCTCGTTGCTGATACAACAGCCATCTCAACGCATAGGACTGACACACACTTGATAGCGGTTGAGCGACCGTCTCTAAAATGGAACCCCACGTCTCTGGTGCTGGAATTCTCAACAGACATGGACCCTCAAGATTCCTCACTGATCTTACAGAATGAGTTAACTGCTAGAACCAAAGATTTCTCCCTGCCCATTGATCTTTAATCTTCAAAACAGACGAATCAAATCCATATGCTTTCCATTTAGCTTCTCTTTTCCCTAACGAGCGGTATTGATCAGATGTATCTTCTGATGTTATGTTGAACTCAAAGACCTCATCCTGTACCTCCATGATGTTATCTTGTACTATTTCAGATGAACTTATATTGTTCTCTACCACTATTTGCTGAGTCATTCCTGCTACATCCTTTAATTTCAGAAAAGTTGTTGTCGGTGTCGGTGTCATACTTCCTACATTTGTTATTGCCGTCGTACCATTAAATCCTTCCAAAGTTACCATTAAAGTAGTTGATTTAGTTGATGAATTAACACCCTTAATTACTTCTAGTGGGAAAGTTACCGATATACTCTGTGTATTATTCATTGTTGGAGTGACTACTGTGATAAACTTATCCTGAACTCCTTTGGTGACCGTGGAGGCTACAACAGAACTCAACTCTTCCATTATAATCGTTACTTTACGAATTACATAGCCTTTTAACCAATAATTCTTAACCGGAACAAATTTTAATGCTTGCACTAGATAAGTACACATATATTCTCCCTGATCTTTCTCTGTAACATTACGCAAAATAAGTGAACAATCACTCATAACCCTCTTCCCCTCCATATTGTTGTACAAAATATACTTCCTTTGACTAGGGGGCACCGCTTCTACATCTGGTCCTGATAACAATACTTCTTCTCCATAATTATCTCTCCATGTGGGAGGAACGTCCCCTCCCCCACTCCATCTCTCACAGCTACACGGAAGATGAGCTGTCTCACCCCTCCTAACCTTAATAACAGTCTTTTCTTCTAAAATTGGTGCTGGAGCTATTGGTTCCCTTGTAATCGAATGCGATATATTTATGGCTTTAATAACTGTCAATGTTGAAAGAGTTAAATTGCTTCCCACTGTTGTTATAACAGACTGAAGTGTTGATGTTATTGTTGTTACTTCATCCCTAGTTTTCGTAACGTTTTGGTCTGAATTTTCTCCTAACTGGTCTAGGCCTACTTTGTCTAACTGAATCACTAGCTTCTCCTGTAACAGAGTTGCCCTTGGTGGTCTCTGCTGCTTCACATTCCACTGAAATATTCCCTGTTGCTTCTGGGACGTATTGGAAATCAATTTCCCCAAATCCCCTTTCCTTTCCATCCCCTGCATAGTCATCTCTGGCATCATCAGAAGTGTCACCATTATCAACGTTATCCCCAACATTGACAATCTCTCCCTCTTCCTGTTCTCCCCTATCTCCATCCTCTCTCTCTGCGCGTGGGACCTCTTCTGTAGGTGCTTTAACACAATGTGACAAATGATACCACGTAGGAGACCCCTTAACCTGGACAGCTGTTCCAGTACTACGAACCACTTCAAATGGTTCTTCACGACGTTCGTTATACCACTTCCTTCTGAATACCTTTACGAATACTTTGTCTCCCGGTTGTACTGTATTCCTCTTATCCTCCTCAAGCGCCTTCTGCACCTCTTCTTGTCTTTGCCTGTCAGAAACATATGTGGACAACTTTTTATGAAAATTGGCCATATATGTAACGTACGCTCTCATTTCATCTTCCAACAGAGCCAAGCTTGGACCCTTTCCGCTTGTTCGCAAACAAGGCGTAGGCATCCTTCTTCCTGTTACCAACTCATGGGGTGTCATACGTAGATCACGTAACTCACTTGAGCGACACACCATTAGTGCTAAAGGAAGCGCCGCTATCCAGTTTAGACCTGTATGTTGACAAATTTTCACAATGCGATTTTTCAAGACACCGTTCATTCTTTCACACATCCCTTGACTTTGTGGGTGATAAACTGCTCCAAGACGTTGCTTAATTCCCAATTTTTGCAACATCAATTTAACTGATTTATCCACAAATTCCCTTCCATTGTCTGAGGATATTCGATCGGGTAATCCCCACCTGCTTATGACTTCTTTACACAAGAACTTGGCAACCGACTGAGCATCCTTACGCTTGGTTGGACAAGCTTCCGTCCATCGTGGAAAATCTATCTACAACCACCAACATGTATCTTTTCCCATCAACTGGTTTTATCATATCAACAAAGTCAATAACCAACTCACGCATAGGACCCCTTGGTGTAGGAATGTAACCTGGATGAACAGGTATCCCTCTTCGAACATTATTTTTAAGACAGATAGTGCACCTTCCTATCATATAATCAATTTGTTCAAACAAATATGGAGCCCAAAAACCATATTCCTTTGTGATCTTTCTGTTAACCTCCCCCCTCGCAACATGAGCTAACCCATGTGCTTCTTGAATCATCAGACCTAAGAGGTCTAGAGGCGCTACTATCAACCCCTCATGGTTTCTCCACAGACCAGTAGCATCTTTGACCGCTCCTCGGTCTAGCCATAGCTGTTTGTCGATCATAGAAGCAGCTTCTTGCATCAAAATTACATCCCGAAGCGTAATTTTGTCTTCCAAGTCCACTACATGAGTGACCAGAAAACCTTTCCCAATTTATCCGCTCCTGCGACGGCTTTTGCAGCTTCATCAGCAGCTTTGTTCCCTTGTGTCACTCTTGACATATCTGTCTTGTGAGCTGCACACTTAGCTATCGCTATCTCTTTAGGCTTCATCATAGCATGCAACAGTTTCATTATTTGCGCATGATGTTGTATCGGAGAACCATCCGTTTTCTTAAACCCTCGACCTTTCCATACTGCCCCAAACAAATGACATACACTATGTGCATATGCTGAATCAGTGTATATGGTTACTCGCTTTCCTTCTGCTAACAAACATGCTTCTGTTAGCCCCACAAGTTCAGCAAGTTGTGCAGACGCAGGCTGTGGTATTACTTCAGCCTTTTCCACAACAAATCCCGTTCCTCTGCCTCTAACTACTGCATAACCAGCACATAATTTATCTCCCACCCGATAACAAGACCCATCAGTCCAATACTCCAGGTCTGCCTCACGTAATGGAAAGGCTTGTAAATCTGATCTAAGCCTCGAATATCTTTCTGCTTCTTGGACACAATCATGTGGCTCACCATCCTCTGAAGTTGGTAAACTCTCGGCTGGATTTACTGTATCACATCTCACTAGGGTGACATCTTCCTGCTCTAAGAGCCTATGATAGTCTCTGAGCCTAGGCATAGTCAATGTATATTTCCCATAGTTCAGAAGATTTCTGAGACTATGATGGGTAAGAATTGTTACTGGGTAGCCCATCGTGACCGATGATGCTTTGTCATACATTGAATATACTCCCACCATTGCTCTGTAGCACAGTGGTAACCCTAGTTCTACCTCTGAATAAGCAGTAGAGTAGTAGGAAATAGGCTGAGGATTCGTCCCCGTGCCTGTCGGTTGACAAAGAACCGCACACGCATATCTACCTCCAGTAGAAGTAGACACATATAGCAAAAAGTTCTTCGAGTAATCTGGCAGTGTAAGTGCAGGTGCCTCCTGCAACCTCTGTTTGATCGTTTCAAATGCCACATGGCCTTCCTGTGTCCAGGAAAGATTGCTATGGAGTTGACCACTCTCAGTACCCCTAACCATAGCTCTCAAAGGTGCCATCAAACTAGTATAATCCTCTACCCAAGCTGAGGAATAACCAGCAATACCCAGAAATGTCATCATCTCTCTGACCGTTCTAGGCTTCGGAGCCTTACGAATAGTTTCCACTTGCCTGTCCGAAATGTTTCTGTGGCCATGAGTTATGTTTTGACCTAAATATACAACTTTCTCCTGGCAATATTGCAGCTTTTTCTGTGAAACCTTATGCCCCTTTTCTGCCAATACCTGTAGTAATTTAATTGAGTCTCTATGACATGTTTCCTTATTTTGTGAGCAAACCATTATATCATCCACGTACTGAATGACAGTGCTCTGCAATATCTGATCTATCCCTACCAAATCCTCCTTCAGTACTTTATTGAAGATATGAGGAGAATGCCGGGTACCCCTGTGGCATTCTACTGTACTCATAGAATTGTCCCTTATATGTGAACCCAAATAAATTCTGACTCTCTACACTAAGTGGAACACTGAAAAATGCTCCACATAAGTCTAGTACTGTAAAATGTGTCGCATCAGGAGGAACTTGGGCTAACAAGGTATGAGGGTCTGGCACTTCTGCTGGAAAGTCAGTCACTACCTCATTTACTGCTCTCAAATCATGAACCACACGATAAGTTCCATCTGGTTTTTCCACAGGCCACAAAGGCGTGTTACTCCGAGGGTTTTTGTTGTCCTTAAAACCCCTGCTTTCGAAAAGTCCTTCAATTTGTGGTTCAATCCCTTGGATTGCTTCATCTTTCAATGGATACTGATTTTTCCATGGAGGTCTGGCTCCTGGTCGAAGTTCAACTTTCACAGGTTGGGCTGATTTCACAAGTCCAATATCGGTACTATGTTGAGACCACAACCCTTCTGGAACTTGTTGCAACATCTCCTCTTTCATAGAGTCTGAATCCATCTTCATATTGCAAATAGATTCATGTGTCATTCCTACAGCCTGTGGCTCTCCTTGTCCTTGAGCCGAAATCATTATTTTAAGAAATCGTTGATCTTCACTTCTCCAGATCGCCAAATTCTCTTTCATTGGTCTGAAAATAAGTTTCTCTGTTTCTGTCATCATTTCTCCTATTTGCTTTTGCTCATAGCCTTCCGAAACCAACAAGGTAACATGTGGCACCCTCTTCTCAATCTCAAATTCTTTATTCAGATAGTCGTCTGTGTTTATCTTCATAGCTGCTCCTTGTGGTCCTAAAATAATGCAACTTGAGCTAAGTTGAACATTCTTCGGTTGATGACTCAACCATTCCTCTGAGTGTGGTTGGGCAGCCTTCTTGAAATACTTGAGCGTACAATGGAATGGATATTCCGGAAGCTTCGCATCCGGCATATTTGCACCAATAAATCTTTCCCATATCTTAGCCTGCTTCATAAAATCTTCACTGAGATTTCCAATCCAGAATACTGAAGACGAATCCATCTCTGTCATCATCGACAATTGGTAAACCTTTTCCTTTGGCATTTCTATCAGACAGCCGTCTGGTGTACATCTTATTGTACAGTTCAACTTACACAATGCATCTCTTCCCAATAATGCAACAGGTGTATGTTCTGATACCAGTATGGGTATTGTAATTTTCTGATCTTTATAGCAGAGCTCAATTGGTTCCGTAAGAGGAATCAGCTGTTTTACTCCCTCAAATCCGATTGTCCTAATGAGTTGATTGGACATAGGGAGATGTGTAGCATCTTCAGGCCGAACACAGGTGAACGCAGCTCCGCTATCCGCCATCACTTCCAATGGTCGGTTGTTTATTTTCACCTCAATTGTTGGATCTTTTTCCGGTCCTGATGCTACCAGCTGACACCCCCCTTTCGGATCATCTAGGCACCTCTAGAATCCTTGCTCCGGACCCCTGTAGGGGTTCACCGGTCCTCCAGATGATCTTGACTGGCCCCTGTATCTTCCTCTGAAATTCCCTCTGATGTTTCCTCCTGACCAATTGCAGTCCCTGACATAGTGACCACCCTGTCCACAATTATAACACACATCTTGAGATTGCTGGAAGTGTGGCTGAAACCTTCCTCTTCCTTCGAAGCCTTCTCGTCCTCTTCCTCTCCAATTCTGTGTCTGTCCAGAAATTGGCTGTGGATATGAAACAACTGGTGCCGCCATTAGTGGCTAGTACAATTGCGGTTGGACCGGTTCTGGTTGAAGCTGTGGCAGTGATTGTTGATTTGGTGCACACTGATTCTGCATAACCAAAGCTTGTTTCTTATCCTTTTTATTCTCCCCCAGTTGCATTTGATTGAGTTTTCTGAGAGTTTCTTCGTCCTGTTCTTTCTGATTGTGTTCCTTTTTCCTGTACAGATCCACTTGATGGGCTATATGATCGGTATAGACACCTTTTGTCATGCTTCCAAGTCCAACCACTTCTGCAAGTTTGATTCTTACTGGTGAGGGCAGTCCCATTTGCAGTTTAGCTCTCAAAATTGACTGCTCAATTTGACTCACATCTGGATCATTTCCAGGAATATTTCTCCACACTTGATGAACTCTTGACACATAGGCTCTCGGATTTTCTTGTTGTCCTAGTGGGTCAATCAGAATATTATCAGGATGCACATTTGTTGGAAATGTATCTTTCAATGCTCTCCACAGACGATTCCTACTTGCAGCCAACAATTCAGGATCGTTCACTGAAGTCCCTACATATCTAATGAGTCCAGCTCTCTGAAAGACTTCTTCCATATCTGGAATCCCAATGAGATTAGCCAACAGTCTCTTAACGTCTCCTATGGCTGACTGTGTTCCCACCGTAATTTCTTCCAATTTCGAAATCCAAGGATAGGCCCCATTTTGAAGAATAGGCAGCTTCTCAAGTATATTTGACATATCGGTATTTTGCAACGGCTTATATTCAAAGTTTTGACCTCGAATGATAACTGGTATCATTTTGCTCGTGGTCTCTTTCCTTGGCCTTAATGCATATTTTGTCTCACCTTTTTTGGATTCTTTTTTCAGCTGTTTCTCCTTCTGTATCCTCAGCGTCTGGAGTTCTTCCTCTAGCTCTCTTACCTCTCCTAAAGTCCTCGCGTTCTCCAGTTCTGATAAGCATCGGTCTATATCTCCTTCTATTTCTTCTGTGCCAGTCTTTGCAGGATAAACTCCTTTCGAATACACAGCACCTTTAGTCTCCTCTTTATCGCTGTCTTCATCTTTGCTTTCCTCAGAACTCAAATATATTGTATCCTTCTTTTTCAAACCTTCCTCAGCACTGTAATATATTGTATCCTTCTTCTTCAAACCTTCCTCAGCCCTGGAATATCTTGTATCCTTCTTCTTCCAACCTTCCTCACCCCTTCTCTCCGTTCTGGCCAACCTCCGTTTGATCACAGGATCATATCCACCCATGATCCCCTCTAAATCACTCGGATCATCATCGTCCTCATCCAGTTTCATCCTACTTAACCTCATTCCACCCTTAGTTTCCAGACTTCTCGTTTTCTTTTTACTTTTGGAGCTTGGATGCATTTTTATGGTCGTTTCTGCTTGTCCTCTCTCTATTATTCGTTCATCTTCATCTCTGATGTAATAATCACCCTGCTGGAGGATCACTGGAAGCTGAGGATAAGCATCCCTAAGCTCTACTTCCTTCTCATAAGGTGGGGGTCTTTTCGCCGAATCCGTATGTGAGAAAGGTATACTGACTTCTACCCTTAGTTTCTCTGTCGACTTCTCTTCCTTTAGCCTTTTCTCCATACCTTTGCCTCTCTTATCGTTGGTATCTTTCATCAGTTTTTGTCCTTCATCTTCAAACAGCTTTTTGAACACCCAGCTCCCTTTGTCTCTTTTCTTTACGTCGTTCCTTTTGATTTCCCTTCTTCTGATCTGCCTTGTAAATTGACAGAAGCACTTTCATGATGTTGATGACGTCAGGGTTAAGAGTCCCTTCCACTGGCCATGGTTGTTCAATGTCAGGCCAACGTTTGTTCCATTTGCCGGATAACCTCGCAATACCCTTAACTAAAGGATTACTATGTTCCACTATATCAACCGGTGTAATGACTTTCATAGCCTTGCTGTCCTTTCTCCCCATTGTAACTACTCTTTTATATTCCTTTATTGTGAAATATTTTATTTTAGCCTATATAGCCTATGGCTTCCCCCCTTTAATTATTACTATAACCCAAACAACCCCAAAAAAATAAAATAATAAAAAAAATTATTTTTTTATTTTTTATAATCAATAAAAATATGAATATTAAAAATTCAATTAAAAATTTTATTCAAAAAATATTTCTAATTAAAATAAAAATTCAATCAAAAAATCAATCAAAAATTAATTAAAAATTATGAATAATTAAAACCAATCTTTTACCAATTTATCGATTAGTGGCCCACTTACCATAACCCCTCCGGAAAGTGAATACAAGTAGTCAACTTCACAGCAATCCCAAAAACCAACGACTTCCAATCTACAACCTTACCACACTCATAAATTCCATTGTTTAATATGCACCCAAGTATCTTAATTTCACAGAATAATGTCAGTACCTGCTTTCCAACCGAACCCCTAATCAAGCCAAGTAATGTACAGAGACTCCAAAATGCAAATTTTATTCAAATGATCAGTCTGTTGCCAAGCGTCTGCGAAATTGTCATAACATCAAATATCCTGTAGGGGAAGATTTGTAAACAAAAAAGCACTGGCCTGATTTTGACTGATCCTCTGCCTGCGTCACACCTTGTCACGTGACGCACGTCAGCCCCTCCTCTCTCTCTCCTCTGCTCTCGTCCTATCGCCTCTCATATGACAAGGGAACAAAACGGGACAGACAAGCATTTAAAGTTTATACACTTAACTAAGTTATCCCCATTCAATATTCCCCCACTCATATTCGCTATAAGACTTAATTCAGGACTAAATAGCTCAATAACATTTTTATTTAATTTTTATTTATTTTAATCGTCTTTTAATTTAATTTATTATATCCGTCAACATATATCTAATTTATAAATTCACTACATCTCAACAAATAGTTTCCTTTTCGAACAATAGTCACTTTAACGATTAGAAGATTCGTGTCCAAATCTCTCCTCTTTGTGGCTATTTCTCTGTCTCCCCCTGAGCACGCAGCCCAACAGAAATATGATACTTTACCCACAATCCCGTGTTGTAGTTTTAGCAAATCTCCTCGTGTTGTAGTTTTAGCGCCGTAAAATCAAGCGCATGCGCAAATCCATTTAACAATACGATTGCCACACAATAGAACGCCAGCATTCCGCTACAACCTCACTATTTTATACCTTATAATCAAACAATTACACATAACAGAGCTCACATTTGCGTAGAACTCTGAATTCCACACACACAAACAAGTTTAAGAGGCTTATCCCATCGCAATGAGACCTCTAAGGACACCCGTTAGCATGTAGCACGCAACACAATTAGCATTTAGCCTTAGCATTTAGCATTAGCCGCTATGTACAATGTGGCCTGAACCAACATTTAGCATTAGCATTAGCATTAGCCTTTAGCTAACTGCGGCCTACCCCACACAAATAAGCCTCCTGCACTGCCCTTTTTCTTTTTGACTTATTATCCTACCGTTTTGTGCTACCGTGGATTTAATGACCATTCACCGAGAAATTACACCCAACAGACCCCCCGTCGGACGAAAGTCGAGCAATAATCACAAATCAGATAAATTCCATCAACCCGAGTTTTCTTTAAAACCCACCGACTGCACATTCTAACGTGCAACCGGATTTGTCGGCCCATTTCTAAATGGCCCCCCAGGGGTCTTAAGCGGTACAGTGCTCTAATGTATGCATATCTGCCTTAATTGTACACCTGCCAATACTTAATTCCTACCGTTTTGTGCTCTAAAATTCCAATTATCTACCGTTTACCAATGCAACCACATTTTAGAATAATTATTACAGACTCCTAGTCGACCACAATAGCACCACAGCCCAATCCCAAGTAATTTTAACGGTGCATACTATCCAATTCCCCCCAATGAATCAGCGGAATAACTAATGCCCAAATTTTGTGAGTAATCTCACCTTTAAAGCCGGCTTGAGCAGTAGTCAACTCGCGACTCAGGAAGGGAACCAAGAACGATGCAATCAATATCTCAGCGGAGCCTCCATTGTATCGTGTCCCGTCGGCTGTTGGTGGTTATTGCTGTCAACAAAGAGTCCGCTTAGGCTGCACCTGGATTAGAAGCTTTTATTAATATCACAAGTTTACAGCATAAGTTACAGACCCGCGGTGTCTGGAGAAGCACCGTCCCAAATTAATCTGAATGCTTCTGCCCGCTCTTTGTCTAGGTCCTACTTATAAACAATGGCAATAAATGGGTTGCTCCCTTTTTCGTCCAATCACCTATCCCCCCTGGGGCGTCACCCTCCAACTGCTATATTTGAACTAAGATAAACAACATTCCATAATCCTAATACACAACACTGCCATACTATGTTGTTGTCTTAGGTCTCTCTTTATGTAGTGTTGTGGTGTCTCTCTTGTCGTGATGTGTGTTTTGTCCTATACTTTTATTTTTATTCCCAGCCCCCGTCCCCGCAGGAGGCCTTTTGCTTTTTGGTACGCCGTCATTGTAATAAGAATTTGTTCTTAACTGTTAAATAAAGGTTAAATAAAACAAATTATAAAATAAAAAATAATGATCTGTTGTATTCTGTGAACATACGAAAGGGTTTTGTCTTTTTGTAATATCTCCCTGGGATCTGGGTAAAACATTTGGCTTAGGACTACTAAGGAAACTTCCTATGGCCTTACTGATGATTTACTGATGATTCACCTTTTATATAAGACATTAAATGAAAGCATCCTAACCTTCTGCTTCCTTGGGTGGTATGGTTTGGCAGCGTCAAATCTCAAAGCATCCCATCACTCTACATATCAAGAACCATCCATAAATCCAGACAATTTTACTAAGACACACCCACTATAGACCAGTACCAACTGCTGCTGTCAGGTCGAAGGTTCAAAACCCCACTCTGACGAAAAACAGGGCACACAAGTCATTATCAACCAGCATCAGGTTCCTAAATACAGGAAAACTAAACCGTAACCCACCACCTAAAGTATACAGTGAGGGAAAAAAGTATTTGATCCCCTGCTGATTTTGTACGTTTGCCCACTGACAAAGACATCATCAGTCTATGATTTTAATGGTAGGTTTATTTGAACAGTGAGAGACAGAATACCAACAAAATAATCCAGAAAAACGCATGTCAAAAATGTTATGAATTGATTTGCATTTTAATGAGGGAAATAAGTATTTGACCCCTCTGCAAAACATGATTTAGGACTTGGTGGCAAAACCCTTGTTGGCAATCACAGAGGTCAGACGTTTCTTGTATTTGGCCACCAGGTTTGCACACATCTCAGGAGGGATTTTGTCCCACTCCTCTTTGCAGATCTTCTCCAAGTCATTAAGGTTTCGAGCCTGACGTTTGGCAACTCGAACCTTCAGCTCCCTCCACAGATTTTCTATGGGATTAAGGTCTGGAGACTGGCTAGGCCACTCCAGGACCTTAATGTGCTTCTTCTTGAGCCACTCCTTTGTTGCCTTGGCCGTGTGTTTTGGGTCATTGTCATGCTGGAATACCCATCCACAACCCATTTTCAATGCCCTGGCTGAGGGAAGGAGGTTCTCACCCAAGATTTGACGGTACATGGCCCCGTCCATCGTCCCTTTGATGCGGTGAAGTTGTCCTGTCCCCTTAGCAGAAAAACACCCCCAAAGCATAATGTTTCCACCTCCATGTTTGACGGTGGGGATGGTGTTCTTGGGGTCATAGGCAGCATTCCTCCTCCTCCAAACACGGCGAGTTGAGTTCATGCCAAAGAGCTTGATTTTGGTCTCATCTGACCACAACAATTTCACCCAGTTATCCTCTGAATCATTCAGATGTTCATTGGCAAACTTCAGACGGCCCTGTATACAGTGGGGAAAAAAAGTATTTAGTCAGCCACCAATTGTGCAAGTTCTCCCACTTAAAAAGATGAGAGAGGCCTGTAATTTTCATCATAGGTACACGTCAACTATGACAGACAAATTGTGGGGAAAAAATCCAGAAAATCACATTGTAAGATTTTTTATGAATTTATTTGCAAATTATGGTGGAAAATAAGTATTTGGTCACCTACAAACAAGCAAGATTTCTGCCTCTCACAGACCTGTAACTTCTTCTTTCAGAGGCTCCTCTGTCCTCCACTCGTTACCTGTATTAATGGCACCTGTTTGAACTTGTTATCAGTATAAAAGACACCTGTCCACAACCTCAAACAGTCACACTCCAAACTCCACTATAGCCAAGACCAAAGAGCTGTCAAAGGACACCAGAAACACAATTGTAGACCTGCACCAGGCTGGGAAGACTGAATCTGCAATAGGTAAGCAGCTTGGTTTGAAGAAATCAACTTTGGGAGCAATTATTAGGAAATGGAAGACATACAAGACCACTGATAATCTCCCTCAATCTGGGGCTCCACGCAAGATCTCACCCCGTGGGGTCAAAATGATCACAAGAACGGTGAGCAAAAATCCCAGAACCACACGGGGGGACCTAGTGAATGACCTGCAGAGAGCTGGGACCAAAGTAACAAAGCCTACCATCAGTAACACACTACGCCGCCAAGGACTCAAATCCTGCAGTGACAGACGTGTCCCCCTGCTTAAGCCAGTACATGTCCAGGCCCGTCTGAAGTTTTCTAGAGTGCATTTGGATGATCCAGAAGAGGATTGGGAGAATGTCATATGGTCAGATGAAACCAAAATATAACTTTTTGGTAAAAACTCAACTCATCGTGTTTGGAATGCTGAGTTGCATCCAAAGAACACCATACCTACTGTGAAGCATGGGGGTGGAAACATCATGCTTTGGGGCTGTTTTTCTGCAAAGGGACCAGGACGACTGATCCGTGTAAAGGAAAGAATGAATGGGGCCATGTATCGTGAGATTTTGAGTGAAAACCTCCTTCCATCAGCAAGGGCATTGAAGATGAAACGTGGCTGGGTCTTTCAGCATGACAGTGATCCCAAACACACCGCCCGGGCAACGAAGGAGTGGCTTCGTAAGAAGCATTTCAAGGTCCTGGAGTGGCCTAGCCAGTCTCCAGATCTCAACCCCATAGAAAATCTTTGGAGGGGAGTTGAAAGTCCATGTTGCCCAGCGACAGCCCCAAAACATCACTACTCTAGAGGAGATCTGCATGGAGGAATGGGCCAAAATACCAGCAACAGTGTGTGAAAACCTTGTGAAGACTTACAGAAAAACGTTTGACCTGTGTCATTGCCAACAAAGGGTATATAACAAAGTATTGAGAAACTTTTGTTATTGACCAAATACTTATTTTCCACCATAATTTGCAAATAAATTCATTAAAAATCCTACAATGTGATTTTCTGGATTTGTTTTTCTAATTTTGTCTGTCATAGTTGACGTGTACCTATGATGAAAATTACAGGCCTCTCTCATCTTTTTAAGTGGGAGAACTTGCACAATTGGTGGCTGACTAAATACTTTTTTTCCCCACTGTATGTGCCTTCTTGAGCAGGGGGACCTTGCGGGCGCTGCAGGATTTCAGTCCTTCACGGCATAGTGTGTTACCAATTGTTTTCTTGGTGACTATGGTCCCAGCTGCCTTGAGATCATTGACAAGATCCTCCCGTGTAGTTCTGGGCTGATTCCTCACCATTCTCATGATCATTGCAACTCCACGAGGTGAGATCTTGCATGGAGCCCTAGGCCGAGGGAGATTGACAGTTATTTTGTGTTTCTTCCATTTGCGAATAATCGCACCAACTGTTGTCACCTTCTCACCAAGCTGCTTGGCGATGGTCTTGTAGCCCATTCCAGCCTTGTGTAGGTCTACAACTTGTCCCTTACATCCTTGGAGAGCTCTTTGGTCTTGGCCATGGTGGAGAGTTTGGAATCTGATTGATTGATTGCTTCTGATTGACACTCCCTTTAAGAGTGTGCTCCTAATCTCAGCTTGTTACCTGTATAAAAAGACAACTGGGAGCCAGAAATCTTTCTGATTGAGAGGGGGTCAAATACTTATTTCCCTCATTAAAATGCAAATCAATTTATAACATTTTTGACATTTGTTTTTCTGGATTTTTTTGTTGTTATTCTGTCTCTCACTGTTCAAATAAACCTACTATTAAAATTATAGACTGATCATTTCTTTGTCAGTGGGCAAACGTACAAAATCAGCAGGGGATCAAATACTTTTTTCCCTCACTGTACATCTATTTATTTATCTGTCATACCTTGTCTTGTGAAGTATGTCCTGTGATATCTATGTTGTATTTAAGTGAAGTGTTGAATATCCTGTGATATTTATGTTGTATTTAAGTGAAGTGTTGAATGTCCTGTGATATCTATGTTTTATTTAAGCGAAGTGTTGAATGTCCTGTGATATTTATGTTGTATTTAAGTATAGTGTTGAATGTCCTATGATGTGTCATACACTACCAGTCAAAAGTTTGGACAGACCTACTCTTTCAAGGGTTTTTCTTTATTTTTACATTGTAGAATAATGTTAAACAAATCAAAATATATTTTATATTTGAGATTCTTCAAAGTAGCCACCCTTTGCCTTGATGACACACTCTTGGCATTCTCTCAACCAGCTTCATGGGGTAGTCACCTGGAATGCATTTCAATTAACAGGTGTGCCTTCTTAAAAGTTAATTTGTGGAATTTCTTTCCTTCTTAATGCATTTGAGCCAATCAGTTGTGTTGTGACAAGTTAGGGGTGGTATACAGAAGATAGCCCTATTTGATAAAAGACCAAGTCCGTATTATGGCAAGAACAGCTCAAATAAGCAAAGAGAAATTACAGCCCATCATTACTTTAAGACATGAAGGTCAGTCAATACGGAACATTTCAAGAACTTTGAAAGTTTCTTCAAGTGCAGTCGCAAAAACCATCAAGCGCTATGATGAAACTGGCTCTCATGAGGACCGCCACAGAAAAGGAAGACCCAGAGTTACCTCTGCTGCACAGGATAAGTTCATTAGAGTTACCAGCCTCAGAAACTGCAGCCCAAATTAATGCTTCACAGAGTTCAAGTAACAGACACATCTCAACATCAACTGTTCAGAGGAGAATGCGTGAATCAGGCCTTCATGGTCGAATTGATGCAAAGAAACCACTACTAAAGGACACCAATAATAGGAAGAGACTTTCTTGGGCCAAGAAACACGAGCAATGGACATTAGACTGTTGGAAAATTGTCCTTTGGTCTGATGAGTCCAAATTGGAGATTTAAAAATAACTTTGGTAATTTAACCCCAAGCATACAGATGTAGGATCTTAATTTGATCACTCTGTTGCAGAACAACTTTTCTGCAATGCAGGACATTTTTAACTTGTAGTGTATTTGAGTTTTGAAAAGGCTTCTGAAATTGATGAACCCTCGACAGAAATGTCAATTTATTATTATCCACATAAAAATGAACATTTCCTGTTACTGCAGGATCATTGTTCCTTCCATTGGGGATTTCAAGCCGGGGATGCACTGCGATCCAAATCCCAGAAACTGGACATAACTGGTGTGTTTGGGATGGCGTGCAGGCACGAGCATCCGCCGAAGTTCCTGAACCTGAAGAGAGGAGAGAAGTATGTGGATCAGTGACGACCCTTCCTTCAGGGTAGGTGGGGCAGAGCTAAAAAAAATAAAAGAATAATAATGTATATAAACACTACCGTTCAAAAGCTTGTGGTCACTTAGAAATGTCCTTGTTTCCGAAAGAAAAGCAATTTTTTTGTCCATTAAAATAAAATAAAATAGATCAGTGTAGACATTGTTAATGTTGTAAATGGTTATTGTAGCTGGAACCGGCTGATTTTTTTATGGAATATCTACATAGGCGTACAGAGGTCCATTATCAGCAACCATCAGTCCTGTGTTCCAATGGCACGTTGTGTTTGCTAATCCAAGTTTATCATTTTAAAAGGCTAATTGATCATTAGAAAACCCTTTTGCAATTATGTTAGCATAGCTGAAAACTGTTGTGCTGATTAAAGAAGCAATTAAACTGGCCTTCTTGAGACTAGTTAAGTATCTGGAGCATCAGCAATTGTGGGTTCGATTACAGGCTCAAAATGGCCAGAAACAAATAACTTTCTTCTGAAACTCGTCAGTCTATTCTTGTTCTGAGAAATGAAGGCTATTCCAAGCGAGAAATTGCCAAGAAACTGAAGATCTCGTACAACTCTGTGTACTACTCCCTTCACAGAACAGCGCAAACTGGCTCTAACCAGAATAGAAAGAGGAGTGGGAGGCCCCGGTGCACAACTGAGCAAGAGGACAAATACATTAGAATGTATAGTTTGAGAAACAGACGCCTCACAGGTCCTCAACTGGCAGCTTCATTAAATAGTACCCGCAAAACACCAGTCTCAACGTCAACAGTGAAGAGGCGACTCCGGGATGCTGACCTTCTAGGCAGAGTTGCAAAGAAAAAGCCATATCTCAGACTGGCCAATAAAAAGAAAAGATGAAGATGGGCAAAAGAACACAGACACTGGACAGAGGAAGATTGGAAAAAAGTTATGGACAGACAAATCGAAGTTTGAGGCGTTCGGATCACAAAGAAGAACATTTGTGAGACGCAGACCAAATGAAAAGATGCTGGAGGAGTGCTTGATGCCATCTGTCAAGCATGGTGGAGGCAATGTGATGGTCTGAGGGTGCTTTGGTGGTGGTAAAGTGGGAAATGTGTACAGGGTAAAAGGGATCTTGAAGAAGGAAGGCTATCACTCCATTTTGCAACGCCCTGTGGACGGCGCTTGATTGGAGCCAATTTCCTCCTACAACAGGACAATGACCCAAAGCACAGCTCCAAACTATGCAATAACTATTTAGGGAAGAAGCAGTCAGCTGGTATTCTGTCTATAATGGAGTGGCCAGCACAGTCACCAGACCTCAACCCTATTGAGCTGTTGTGGGAGCAGCTTGACCGTATGGTATGTAAGAAGTGCCCATCAAGCCAATCCAACTTGTGGGAGGTGCTTCAGGAAGCATGGGGTGAAATCTCTTCAGATTACCTCAACAAATTGACAACTAGAATGCCAAAGGTCTGCAAGGCTGTAATTGCTGCAAATGGAGGAGTCTGGTACTGTATATAAGAAAGACAACTGAAGTTGGATATATTTCCCCTTATAAATTATTAACAACACTGAATTCAAATAAGAATCCTAGCTTACTGAGACTTTATAGTTGTTCCTTAATTGTTATCATTGACATACCTGTGGACAGAGAGGACACTTTGTTCCGTCCGATGTCAGTGGCGGCAACTTCCTGACAGTCTGTCATTCAAACTGCCAGTGTTTGAACTCCTCAAATTACTCACTTGTGAGCTTCCGGTAGAGCTCAACTGTCTGGAGATAGAAGAAGAAAAAAAACTACTCCTCCTCATAGTAAAAAACACTTACATGTATGGTTTGATTTCCAATTTAAAATACAATAACTACCTTCCAGCATGCATTGGATTTATCGAAAGCCAAGGTAATCCCACTCAAAGACACCTCACACTCCAGCTGCAGGAGGTCCACTGAAATTGCTGTTTGGGGCTGATGTCATGAGCTCTTCCTGAAATGAGGACATTCCGTTTCTTAGATTGCATTGCTAAACATTACATCCGATGTTGGTGAGATGCATGTCTCTTAAGAACTATCAAAATGACACCATATTTTCATCATAACAACAGAGTGAACAGGGTTATGGTAAACTAGATAAAATGAAATCAAAACCAAAGTTGTCATTTGAGCGGAATACAGCGTAGTGTGCACAATACAATGACATAAGTAGATAACTACAGTATATTAAGTAGAGTGCAGTAGGTGCCATAGTAACAAAGAGTCAGTTCAGTTTTCATCAACAGGGAGAAACTGTCTCTGAGCATGGTGCTGCTACACTTGATGCTCTGATACAGTTTGCAAGACGGTAAAGGAGCCAGATGTCTTAGTTTACCATTTTGATATAAGGCCTACCTCTAACGTCAACAACAGTCAGAAGACGGTTGTACTGACTATGACAGTCATGGTCATCTTGTCTCCTCCACTCCCATCTTAGGCCCACCGGGACACATGGGATGAACTGCCCTGACTAAGACAGACAAACACAAAGTTGTTGAACAACAGACTACAGTAGCTGCAGATTTGAAACTACACTATCAAGTGTGCTAGTACCGAAGTGTACTAGTGCACACTTCGGTAAAAGTATGGAGATTTAAGAGACAGAGACATGAGACGGAGCAAAATAAATTACACGCAATTTAGCACCAAAAACAGGAAATGACACAATGCCATGGTTCCCGGGGAATTTAAACCGAACAGACTGCTAATGCAAAATTGCAAATCCTTTTAAATGTATTATATTGCACTCAATAAATATTCTCCCTTACTATGGGTCATATTCGCGGGCTATCCAGGGGTAACAACACTAAAATTCATTACATTAGCTTTGTAAATTGACGAAGTGAAAGGACGTCAGAAGATCTTCTTCTAGTTTTAGTTACAGCACAATAAAAATGCTCATTACCGCCACGAACGTATACGGGGTGTAATAACAGCGGTGGTTGATACTTTTGCCTACTCGTTAATCTTGATATGAAACGTTGATTTGAACCTTCTGACCAACTAGTGGGTCAGCAGGCACTCCACTGTCAGATCCATATCGCGTGATTTCTGATAATAGTTATCGATTATATATGGGGTGGATTTTTACATGACACAGCGCACCAAGGTAAATTGTCCTCGCCCGCTCCGTAGATAGTCCCAGCTGTTTTTTTTCTCCAACCTAGGTTTATTTTTAGGGCAAATGAACATGATAGCCTACCCCAAATTGAACACGGTGGTCATGTCAAGTAAAGATCGTTTCCAGTGTGTAGTTTACTGTATGCAATGGCATGGCTGTGCAGCCTTTATCGCAAAGGGAGTGATCTATGAAAGCACCGCGATCTAGCCTAGCAGGCTACTAAACCGCGTCAATATTGTATCTCGAAGTGACCTTTTAGTTTATTTAGGGTGATGTTATACAGGTTCGGCGTCATTCTCACTCCGGGGTGCCCGGACGTAGAGGTGTTTGTGTTAGGGTCCCGTCCGGAGATGGGTCACTGGGACCCAAACAATGCGGTTCTGATGAAACGGACGCAGGTGGTTTTGTCCATGCGCGAGCCTTGCCTCTGGATCGCCGAAGTGCACCTGGCAGAACCATGCCAAGAGAGCCTGTGGTTGAAGTTCATCAAACGAGTGGGGGGCAATTTCATCTGGGAAGGTATTATGAAATAAATACATAGTTTAAATTTAGTCAGTTATTGGGTTTATAGCCAACACACCTGCTTGTTATAGTCTAATTACTTAGGCTACTGTAGGCCAGGCTCAATGCTGAACTATTTCCATCTGTTTCCATGCCATTTACCTAGACCTAGGTAAAATGTGTGTTATATTGGATATGCGCTGGAATTCGGTTTTCTCTCGTCAATAGCTATTGAACAAAGCTAGAGGGCTGCATTCCTGCAGGATGCCCGCGGACCTGCGGGTCTTGACAGAGATCATTGCAACTCAGTCGGCTGCGGGTGGTCAGTGAGGATTTTGGGATGAAAATATTTTTGTTGTCCCACAGATTATTTGGAAACTGTTGACTTTCTGCTTTGTAGGCGTTAGCCTAAACCTACCTATTGTATTAAAAGTACATATTTTTTGCATTATTCACACACACAGAATTCGCTGCTTCAACTTCAGCAGCCTCTCCTAGTTGGGGGTGCGAGTTCAAGTCTGCCTAGTAGGCCTATGTGTGGTCTCATTGAAATAGAGTAGGCTGCCTACATGAGCGGGGAATCACGTGGCAATTAACGTAAATATGATTAGACTGTAGTTTACTACAGTGTCTTTAAATAAATATTGATCATGGAAAGAAGTGGCGGGCGCTCAACCAATGTGAGTTGAAGTGCAATCAAAATGTTTTATCACTGAAAAGGAAAAGGCACAATGCGCACATAGGTTAGGCTACTATGGTGAGCGGGCGTTGCGCCTTTTCATTTTCAATAAGTATTGATTACCTATTTATTTGTCTCTGCCTGCAAATTGTCCTCCTAAAAGGTAGGCTATATCCGATATGCAAAACGTAGCAAGAGTCACTATCATCATTCTTGCTGATTCATGTTAGTAGCCATACCTGCGAGATCAGGTGCGCATGTGATCTCAATTAAATAGAGCAGGCTATAGCCTATACATGGGTGGAGATGAAAATGTACTTCCTAAATATGATTAGGCTATAGTTTACTACATTGCCTATAAATAAATATTGATCACCCATATTTCTCCGTCTGAAAATATAAAAATAGCTTGAGAAAGTGCAAGTCTCCAACTCTGCTCTCTTTAAACTACATCTAGCATATTGGCTGATATAGCCCAGTAATACAGATATTATTATTATTATTATTATTATTATTTTATATATTTTTTTACCTTTATTTAACTAGGCAAGTCAGTTAAGAACAAATTCTTATTTACAATAACGGCCTACACCGGCCAAACCCGGACGATGCTGGGCCAATTGTGCGCTGCCCTATGGACTCCCAATCACGGCTGTTTGTGATACAGCCTGGAATCGAACCAGGGGGTGCATTCGGAGAGTATTCAGACCCCTTGACTTTTTCCACATTTTGTTACGTTGCAGCCTTATTCTAAAATCGATTAAATTGTTTTTTCCCCCTTGCCTTTTGGCAAACTCCAAGCGGGCTGTCATGTGCCTTTTACTGAGGAGTGGCTTCCATCTGGCCACTCTACCATAAAGGCCTGATTGGTGGAGTGCTGCAGAGATGGTTGTCCTCCTTGAAGGTTCTCCCATCTCCACATAGGAACTCTGGAGCTCTGTCAGAGCGACCATCGGGTTCTTGGTCACCTCCCTGAACCAAGTCTCTTCTCCCCCGATTGCTCAGTTTGACCGGGCGGCCAGCTCTAGGAAGAGTCTTGGTGGTTCCAAACTTCTTCCATTTAAGAATGATGGAGGCCACTGTGTTCTTGGGGACCTTCAATGCTGCAGACTTTTTTTGGTACCCTTCCCCAGATCTTTGCCTCGACACAATCCTGTCTCGGAGCTCTACGGACAATTCCTTCGACCTCATGTCAGCGCAGACCTCTAAACCAAGCCTGCAATGCCTATGATGATGGTGTGGTCCTCTGTAGCTCAGCTGGTAGAGCACGGCGCTTGTAACGCCAAGGTAGTGGGTTCGATCCCCGGGACCACCCATACACAAAAATGTATGCACGCATGACTGTAAGTCGCTTTGGATAAAAGCGTCTGCTAAATGGCATATTATTATTATTATTATATGGTATATTCTGAATCGGGTGGCTGGAAAACAATCCACACAGAAAAATATATAATAATAATAACAATAATAATAATACGATTTCGGATTTCAATCTTCAATAGCTCGTACACAAAGCGTGCCATGACTATGAAAATGATATATTCTGTATCGGGGGTCTCGACGGATTAGCGTGTCTGCATTGCCGTGTGCTCTCCCCGATCGATGAACCACCTGGAAATGAAATGGTTGGAGCAACAGGAACCATCTTGTTATTCGGCTGTTTGTGTCTCCCTTACCCGCCATCCACTGAAGGGGCGCATGATCTGTGACCAGCCGAAATCGCCTCCTTAGGAGATAGTACCTCAGGTGTTCCAGGGGTCACTTAATTGCCTGTGCCTCCCTCTCTATCGTCATGTACTTCCTCTCCCTGTCGGACAGCTTGCGGCTTATGTATAGGATGGGACGTTCCTCCGCCCTGTCCCCTTGAAACAGGACAGCCCCCAAGCCAGTGCTGGGGTGGACGGTGAAAGGCTGCTGGAAATCTGGGGCTCTCAACACCGGCTCCGAGCACAGCGTGTCTTTGAGGTGGAAGAACGCCCCCTCGTCTTCAGATGTCCATACCATCCTCACCGGGTTCCTCTTCTTTGTCATGTTGGTCAGTGAGGTGGCGATAGCGGCGTAGCTTGGGATGAACCGCCTGTAATAACCCGTTAGGCCCAGGAACGAGCGGACCCCCTTCTTGTCCCTGGGCCGCGGCCACTCCCGGATGGCCCTGGTCTTCTCCAAAGCAAATTTTATTGGTCACATACACGTGTTTAGCAGATGTTATTGTGTGTGTAGCGAAATGCGGCATGGGGTAGGCGTCGAACCTGGAGATGGCATTGATGGCTCTGAAATCATTGCAGAAGCGCGATAGAGCTGGACCATTCGCTGGTGGACTGCTCGACGACCCCCATCTTCAACATCTCCCTCACCTCTTTCCGTGCCATCTCCCGGCATGCCTCTGGTACCCTGTATGGTCAGAGATGTACCTTATTCCCTGGCTCCGTGGTTATGCGAGGACAGAGCAAGGAGGTCTGCCCCGGAAGGGGGGAGAAGACCCGTTGGTTCTGTAGGACAACCTTTTCAAGGTCTCGCGTCTGCTGAGCTGTAAGAGTGGTGCCAAAAGGCACCTTTTCTGGTGGATGTTCCTCTTCATCTGCTTTAAATCCCATCAGCACTTGTGCCTCTCGTTCCACATAGGCTTTCAACAGGTTGATGTGGTATATCTGCTGAGGGCGCCGTCGTCCTGGCTGACTCACGCTGTAGTTGACCGATGAGACTTGCTCTTTCACATGTGGGCTCTGCCACTGAGCCAGGAGCCTGAGTTCCGGCGTGGGGACGAGGAGGAGTACCTTATCTCCTGGGCAGAACTGTCGCGGCTGGGCCGTTCTATTGTACGCCCGGGCTTGGGTTCCCTGTGCTTTGGCCATGTGTTCCCACACAACCGGCCATATCACTGCCATTCGGTCCTTCATGAATGTGACGTGTTCGATGAAGGAACGGTACAGGCAGGGTTGGTTCTCCCAGGCCTCCTTGGCCAAGTCAAGGGTGCTGTGACAGGGCCACCCATAGAGTAGCTCGAAAGGCGAGAAGCCAGTGGACGCCTGGGGGACCTCCCGGAGCGTGAACATGAGGTGGGACAACAACATATCCCAATTCTTCCTGTCCCGGTCCACCACCCTGGTTTTATTCAGCCCATCCGTCTGAGGGTGATACACACTGGTCCTTATTTGTTTGACCCGGTATAACTGACACAGGTCCTTCATCAGTCTGGACATGAACGGCGTGGCCGGGAGTCCCACTCGGGAGAACATGAGATACAGTTATTTTGCTATGGCTTTCGTTGCCATCGACCTCAAGGGAATAGCCTCTGGGAACTTGCATAGGCCACCACAACCAAGATGTACTCATGTCTGTGCGCCGAACGTGGCAGGGGTCCCACCAGGTCCATGGCTATGCACTCAAACGGGGTCTCTATAATTGGGAGAGGGATAAGAGGGTTATGGTATGTTCACTTGGGAGCAGTGCGTTGGCAGATGTAACAAGATTTGCAATACTTAGCAACATCTTGGGTAATCCTCGGCTAATAGAAACGCCCCAGCAACCGTTCGGTGGTCTTCAACCTGGGTAGTTGGCCCCCTAGTACATGTGTATGGGCCATGTGTAACACAATAATTAATTATAATTATAACACAACATCCCTGTATGAACGGGGCACCATTACCAGTTCCTGTTCTACCGCTCTACATTGGGCCACCCAGTATAAGATACTCCGCTTGATGGCGTAATAAGGAGGGTTAACTCACCTTCCGAGCCGATACTCCTCCCATCTATCTTCTTCACCTTCAGCATAGCCTGGCGATGGTCGGGGTCCTGGTGTTGGGTGGTTCCGAATTGGTCCATTAGCTCTTCCGACAGGGTGAAGTTGTGCGTGCTGGGGCGAGGGAGGGGGCACTCCTGATCGGGGTCGGATGACTCCGTGCCAAACCCCCTCCAGGTGCTCTCTCTCCATGACTCCTGAAACACCTGGCGTAACTGCTCCCTCTGGAGCTCGTTGACTGGACTCAGGATGGGGGTCTGGTTAGATCTGGCTCCCGCCCGGTCGCTCTCGACCCCCCCCTTCAGGTGTCCTCCTCCGTGGTCTCCTGGAACAAGTGCCTCAGTCGGTCATCGGGGGAGTCTCCTTCTCCCCCCTGACCAGATAAGGAATCCCAGTTGCCCTGCCACGCCTCCTTGGCTTCATCCCGTCCCTTCCCAGCTCAAATAAGCAAAGAGAAACAGCGGTCCATCATTACTTTAAGACATGAAGGTCAGTCAATACGGACAATTTCAAGAACTTTTAAAGTTTCTTCGGGTGCAGTTGCAAAAACCATCAAGCCCTAAGATAAAAATTGCTTTTCTTTCGAAAACAAGGACATTTCTAAGTGACCCCAAACTTTTGAACGGTAGTGTATATATTTTTATTTTTAGGTGTGGATTGTTATCCATCCACCCCTGATTCAGAATATACCATCTCCATAGTCATGGCATGCTTGGTTAAATAGCTAATGACGAGAGAAAACCGAATATTCAATATAAAACAAATTTCACCAAGGTATAGCCTAGATGGCTGGCTACAAGTTGAGTATTCATTATTCTACCTCTCTTTCAACTGTAATAAGCTATTCAACCACGTGATGGCGGCAAAGGCACGTCTTTGAATTGCACAGGCTCAGGGGTTTGGCACTTCGTTTCTGACAGAAGGGGTGGTGCGCGGTGGTGGAACAGGGGATCTAACCGTTGCATATGTGGTCCGCGCGGCAGCACTACCAGTAGATCAGCCCCCGGCACCTGCTATATCTTCTTGATAAATATAATCATTGGAAATAAGCATGTGAATTGTTTCCATGAAGCCTAACTCAAAGTCCTCTAGGCATATTTGCAAATGATTGGATTAACAGTGAATAGGACTAATAACTTTATAAATAACTGTTTCTTTATTTGGTGTTGTACGCCTACTTGAAGGCCTATTACCTCCCACCACACATTACATTTACATTTTAGTCATTTACGCCGCCCAAAATCTGTCTTTGTGATATAAGCACGTTTTTGTATGGAGGTCTATGAGAGTGTTGAATTACGTGAGGCTTATTTGATCTAATAGAAGTTTCGTAATGTTTAGGCTGTTACAAATGTACTGATATAAGTGGATGCACGTGGTATTCCGGCAACTTTGAGAAAAACAACTTAGTTGTGCAGACGTCTCATTGGCTAGAATGGTCCCACCTGATCTCGCCTGCCTTCAATCATTGAGTACATGTATTTCCATTGTTAGCCAAGTGACCACTCTATCTTGTCAATATAATAGATAATCTTTGCCTTTAATCCAAAAATGCTTCATTTGATTTGTTCCCAGGCAACGGTGCCCACCATGACAGATGTTGTGTGTACGACCAGAGCAACCTGGTGGACGGGGTGTACTGCCACCCTATTAGCCACTGGATCGAGGAGACGGGTCATACGGACGAGATGAAGCACACGACTGACTTCTACTTTGGCGTGGCCGGCCAGCAGGCCATGCATTTCAACAGGTAACATAATACCTGATCCCATTTTCTTCCCACAGGTTGCATCACTCCTTTGCAACACTCATGAGTGTTTGAGGTTGTCTGTAGCCATCCCACGTGTGGGAGATAGTTGGCTATTTGCATTATTCAAATAATCACTTTCCTCCTTCTTTTCTTTGAGGCATCAGTGGATAGCTGTGCCTCCCAGCAAACACCAGAGACAGACTTGTATCCTAGTGAGTTTGACTACAGCACCCCTTCACCCAGTAATGAAATGAGAGGCTTGTCGTAAGTTATTGTTTGCCTGCCTTTTGTGATGTGAAAACTGGTGTGTACATAATTTGATAATGCTGTAAAAGTTAATGAGTTCCCCTGAGGGGGTGTGTTTCCCTGGTAAGTGGGACAGCTTTTTTAATGGCGCTATTGAAGGACCTCTCTTCCACATTTTGCCAATTGAGTTGCCCCTTTCAAAGCAAAAGGGCTTCTTTCATTAACATGCAGGTTTCATTTTGTCTTAGTATTATTTTGTCTTGGAATAATTTATGACTATTAACTTAATGTTCCCAAAAATGTGCTCCCCGTAACTTCAGCACAGTGCAGTATCACTGATGTACAGATAACAGCCAAAATAAAGGGAACACTTGAGTAAATGAGGGATACAAAGTATATTGAAAGCAGGTGCTTCCCTTCCACACAGGTGTGGTTCCTGAGTTAATTAAGCAGTTAACATCCCATCATGCTTAGGGTCATGTATAAAAATGCCCAGTTGCCCATTATTCCGGGTATCATGGCTAGAAGAAGAGATCTCAGTGACTTTGAGAGGAGTCTCAAAGGATCATAGGGGGTTTAAAGTGTGTGTGTGTGTGTGTGTGTGTGTGTGTGTGTGTGTGTGTGTGTGTGTGTGTGTGTGTGTGTGTGTGTGTGTGTGTGTGTGTGTGTGTGTGTCTCAGTCACCAGATCTCAGCCCAAATGAACACTTCTGGGAGATTCTATAGCGGTGCCTGAGACAGTGTTTTCCACCACCATCAACAAAACACCAAATTATGGAATTTATCTTGGAAGAATGGTGCTGCATCCCTTCAATAGAGTTCCAGACACTTGTTGAATATATGCTAAGGCGCAATGAAGCTGTTCTGGCAGCTCGTTGTGCCCCAACACCGTACTAAGACACTTTATGTTGGTGTTTCCTTTATTTAGGCGTTTCCTTTATTTTGGCAGTTACCTGTATTTGATCCCGAGGTGAATAGCTCCTCCTACCACATCCTCAGGTCATGAGTGTGATGTTTCACCCTCTTCAATCTCCAAGCAGCGACAGCCAGCCATGATTACTCTCCTCCTTCCTCTTTAAGCTTTGCTCTCTCACACACAATTTTAATTACTATGGGAACTGGGTTTTGTGAGGCACTCAGCAATTAATTCAGTGGGACAACGCATTCAAGGGCTCTTCAGAAGTTAAACCATTAGTGGTTGTATCGCATCAACCCCACAACCTTCCCTTTTCACTTGTTGGAGAGATGGAGGGGTGTTCAATATTTAGTTACAGTGGGGAGAACAAGTATTTGATACACTGCCGATTTTGCAGGTTTTCCTACTTACAAAGCATGTAGAGGTCTGTAATTTTTATCATAGGTACACTTCAACTGTGAGAGACGGAATCTAAAACAAAAATCCAGAAAATCACATTGTATGATTTTTAAGTAATTAATTTGCATTTTATTGCATGACATAAGTATTTCATACATCAGAAAAGCAGAACTTAATATTTGGTACAGAAACCTTTGTTTGCAATTACAGAGATCATACGTTTCCTGTAGGTCTTGACCAGGTTTGTACACACTGCAGCAGGGATTTTGGCCCACTCCTCCATACATACCTTCTCCAGATCCTTCAGGTTTCGGGGCTGTCGCTGGGCAATACGGACTTTCAGCTCCCTCCAAAGATTTTCTATTGGGTTCAGGTCTGGAGACTGGCTAGGCCACTCCAGGACCTTGAGATGCTTCTACGGAGCCACTCCTTAGTTGCCCTGGCTGTGTGTTTCGGGTCGTTGTCATGCTGGAAGACCCAGCCACGACCCCATCTTCAATGCTCTTACTGAGGGAAGGAGGTTGTTGGCCAAGATCTCGCGATACATGGCCCCATCCATCCTCCCCTCAATACGGTGCAGTCGTCCTGTCCCCTTTGCAGAAAAGCATCCCCAAAGAATGATGTTTCCACCTCCATGCTTCACGGTTGGGATGGTGTTCTTGGGGTTGTACTCATACTTCTTCTTCCTCCAAACACGGCGAGTGGAGTTTAGACCAAAAAGCATCAGACCACATGACCTTCTCCCATTCCTCCTCTGGATCATCCAGATGGTCATTGGCAAACTTTAGACGGGCCTGGACATGCGCTGGCTTGAGCAGGGGGACCTTGCGTGCGCTGCAGGATTTTAATCCATGACGGCGTAGTGTGTTACTAATGGTTTTCTTTGAGACTGTGGTCCCAGCTCTCTTCAGGTCATTGATCAGGTCCTGCCGTGTAGTTCTGGGCTGATCCCTCACCTTCCTCATGATCATTGATGCCCCACGAGGTGAGATCTTGCATGGAGCCCCAGACCGAGGGTGATTGACCATCATCTTGAACTTCTTCCATTTTCTAATAATTGCGCCAACAGTTGTTGCCTTCTCACCAAGCTGCTTGCCTATTGTCCTGTAGCCCATACCAGCCTTGTGCAGGTCTACAATTTTATCCCTGATGTCCTTACACAGCTCTCTGGTCTTGGCCATTGTGGAGAGGTTGGAGTCTGTTTGATTGAGTGTGTGGACAGGTGTCTTTTATACAGGTAATGAGTTCAAACAGGTGCAGTTAATACAGGTAATGAGTGGAGAACAGGAGGGCTTTTAAAGAAAAACTAACAGGTCTGTGAGAGCCGGAATTCTTACTGGTTGGTAGGTGATCAAATACTTATGTCATGCAATAAAATGCAAATTAATTACTTAAAAATCATACAATGTGATTTTCTGGATTTTTGTTTTAGATTCCGTCTCTCACAGTTGAAGTGTACCTATGATAAAAATTACAGACCTCTACATGCTTTGTAAGTAGGAAAACCTGCAAAATCAGCAGTGTATCAAATACTTGTTCTCTCCACTGTATGTCCTCTGGGTACCTCATAGATGGCTCATTTCGTTAGCGATAGCTCACTAAATCCATTAGAGTAACGAAATATGAAAAGTGTTAAAGACCTTAAATTGATTTTTGTAAAGAGGAGGGCAAAGCCTAGAGGAGGTCACTGATGATAATCCTTTGCAATGTGACAGCCACACTGTCATCATCATCATTTTCTTTTCTTATTTTTTCCCCCTCCTTCTCTTCACAAACTGTGAGAGAGATGGCGAGTCATTTCATTTGGCTGTGTGTCATAACGGTTCAGTGGCACTAAATTAAGTAATTTACTAACAGCAGATTGAGAGGTTGTATTCAATGCAGTCATTCAATGTTCCGATTGGAAATAGAGTTGAGCAGTCAATTTTGATACTGGATGTGTGATTCTTTGACTTTGCTAATTATGGGTGAAATAAATGACAGAGACCCATTACAGTAGCAAATACACACACACTCACACACACATTTGGCCTCTTTGCTCAGGTCACACACACAACCTGCACTGAGGTGAGCTGCAGGACACAGCAGAAATTAGCCTGGTCTCCCTGAAGCTCTGGACACACACCTTGCATGAAAATGAGAGAGAGGGTGGCCACTGGCCAGGTCCAGCTGGTTTTAATTTGTAATTTGTGGCCCAAGACCTTACAAGCTTTTGTCAACGACCTCTGTGCTGCAGGAGGCAAATACAGTGGGGGAAAAAAGTATTTAGTCAGCCACCAATTGTGCAAGTTCTCCCACTTAAAAAGTTGAGAGAGGCCTGTAATTTTCATCATAGGTACACGTCAACTATGACAGACAAATTGAGAGAAAAAAATCCAGAAAATCACATTGTAGGATTTTTAATGAATTTATTTGCAAATTATGGTGGAAAATAAGTATTTGGTCACCTACAAACAAGCAAGATTTCTGGCTCTCACAGACCTGTAACTTCTTCTTTAAGAGGCTCCTCTGTCCTCCACTCGTTACCTGTATTAATGGCACCTGTTTGAACTTGTTATCAGTATAAAAGACACCTGTCCACAACCTCAAACAGTCACACTCCAAACTCCACTATGGCCAAGACCAAAGAGCTGTCAAAGGACACCAGAAACAAAATTGTAGACCTGCACCAGGCTGGGAAGACTGAATCTGCAATAGGTAAGCAGCTTGGTTTGAAGAAATCAACTGTGGGAGCAATTATTAGGAAATGGAAGACATACAAGACCACTGATAATCTCCCTCGATCTGGGGCTCCACGCAAGATCTCACCCCGTGGGGTCAAAATGATCACAAGAACGGTGAGCAAAAATCCCAGAACCACACGGGGGACCTAGTGAATGACCTGTAGAGAGCTGGGACCAAAGTAACAAAGCCTACCATCAGTAACACACTACGCCGCCAGGGACTCAAATCCTGCAGTGCCAGACGTGTCCCCCTGCTTAAGCCAGTACATGTCCAGGCCCGTCTGAAGTTTGCTAGAGTGCATTTGGATGATCCAGAAGAGGATTGGGAGAATGTCAGATGAAACCAAAATATAACTTTTTGGTAAAAACTCAACTCGTCGTGTTTGGAGGACAAAGAATGCTGAGTTGCATCCAAAGAACACCATACCTACTGTGAAGCATAGGGGTGGAAACATCATGCTTTGTGGCTGTTTTTCTGCAAAGGGACCAGGACGACTGATCCGTGTAAAGGAAAGAATGAATGGGGCCATGTATCGTGAGATTTTGAGTGAAAACCTCCTTCCATCAGCAAGGGCATTGAAGATGAAACGTGGCTGGGTCTTTCAGCATGACAATGATCCCAAACACACCGCCCGGGCAACGAAGGAGTGGCTTCGTAAGAAGCATTTCAAGGTCTTGGAGTGGCCTAGCCAGTCTCCAGATCTCAACCCCATAGAAAATCTTTGGAGGGAGTTGAAAGTCCGTGTTGCCCAGCGACAGCCCTAAAACATCACTGCTCTAGAGGAGATCTGCATGGAGGAATGGGCCAAAATACCAGCAACAGTGTGTGAAAACCTTGTGAAGACTTACAGAAAACGTTTGACCTGTGTCATTGCCAACAAAGGGTATATAACAAAGTATTGAGAAACTTTTGTTATTGACCAAATACTTATTTTCCACCATAATTTGCAAATAAATTCATAAAAAATCCTACAATGTGATTTTCTGGATTTTTTTTCTCATTTTGTCTGTCATAGTTGACGTGTACCTATGATGAAAATTACAGGCCTCTCTCATCTTTTTAAGTGGGAGAACTTGCACAATTGGTGGCTGACTAAATACTTTTTTTCCCCACTGTAAGCTTTTAAAATGAGAATTCTAGGCTGGTATCAGTGTAGCCACTGGTATCATAAACACCTCATTCTCTAATACATGAATCATTGTTTATCTGAAAGAGAGGTTCATGCACTTTACAGGACCATTGTCCGCTATGCATCGGTCAGAGGTGACTCCCAAGGACTTTACATGTTTGTACAGTTGGGCTATTTCAATGATTTAGAGATGTTTGTTTCTATTGTAAGCTCCTGTTTACTGCCATGCCAGGGCTTTGATTGGCCAAGTTTACCCAGTGGGAAAGGAGATGATCTCACACCAACCCACACCTTCATTAGTACCAAATGGGCCAGTTAAGCCTTTACACCATGTTTTAAAGCTGACAGTGAGGAAAACACGAAAACCTACTGTAGATGCTACTAAATACAAAAACTACACACTTGGGATTTTCGAGAAGTTTACATGAGCTACTAACTCACTGTACCATTGTGTTGAATCAATATGCCCATTTCTATGAGAGTTTGAATCACTCAATTCCACTGGGTTTTAGCAGGGCTCCAGAGAGTTTCCGGGTGTAAAGAGAGTCTTTCTTAGAAAAACAACCAGCTGTAAATCTAATGTGGAGGCAAAAGTTCCTGAATAATCTCCATTGAGCTCTTAAGCAAATCAGCAGCATCTGTCTTTGAGTGGCACTGCCCTGGTTTTCCATTAATACCCAGAGGTCTGTGGGCACCAGCCACCAGCTGCTGGCCCAACTAGATGGATCCCTGTGATGTCACCAGAGACGAAAGAGGAAGCGAGACACCCCATTCTGTGTTTTTTTTCTGGTTCAATAAAAGTAAATGAACTAAGTAGACCAGACCCAGTTGCTATTGCATTGGTGTCTATGGGAGGCACACCCAGTTAAGTAGACCAGAATTGACTTTTCTTTCATTCAATGGTTAACAGCCTGAGTGAACTATCTTAATTTATCCACCATCTTTGGTGTCACTCGAGGACATCACTCTGTGACGCTGTCCATCCTTTTACGTGTCACCTCCTCCCACTGACTGTTGATTTTACGCATGCTAATGAGCTCTAAATGGAGTCTGGCTCAGAGTGACGGGGCAGAAAATTACAGGAGGAGGTCAGGGAACAATCACCGCCGGGGAAAATGACAGGAGGAGGTCAGGGAACAATCACCGCCGGGGAAAATGACAGGAGGAGAGGGAGAGAGCGATGAGATGAAGGACAGAGATCGCTTTTCTGAGAGAAAACAGCTTTAGATCACTTGCCTGTGGTCTGTCTGGGAGACAGTTTGTATAAAAATACCACCGCTCTCCCCAGGAATCAGACTAGTGCCTTTAGCTCTCTCTCACCCCCTGGGCATCTCTTCCCTTCCACATTCCACCCCCTCAACCCTCTGTGCTTCTCTTACCTCCCCATACTACACCCCCTGCCCCTCACTTTCTACCCCATCAACCCCACTCCCTCAATCCCATCAACCCCACTCCCTCAACCCCACTCCATCAACCCCTGTGCCCCCTATCTGCTACCAGGGTCCTTCACCGGGTATGGCTGAGCATCAAGCCCACTCTGTCACCCCCCTATGTCCTCTTTGTCTCCTTCACCCCACTGTGCCCTCTGCTCTGTTTCCAGAGTCCTGCCCCGGGTGTTTCTGGGTAGCTGCCCTCGCCAGGTGGAACATGTGACCCTCAAGCTGAAGGAAGAGCTGGGTGTTACCGCGGTGATGAACTTTCAGACGGAGGGGGATGTGGTCAACAACTCGTCCGGCTGCCGCCGCGACCCCGGGCAGGAAATGACCCCAGAGACCATGATGCACCTGTACAGGGACTGTGGCCTGGCGTACGTGTGGATCCCAACACCAGACATGAGCACTGAAGGTGAGGAAGGAGAGGGGGGTCTGGGGTATGTTCAGGACTGCAACTGTGTCTCTCCAGGACCAGGAGTGAAGTAGACAGTCATGAAACACTTATCTATGGATCCTTGTATGGATCTGGGAAAGATCCAGCAGTAGTAAAGATTAGTCAGAAAGCCCTCCTCTGACATGTCCTTGTATGTCGCCCCCTGCAGGCCGGACTAGGATGCTTCCCCAGGCTGTCTTCCTGCTGCACGGTCTCCTGGAGAACGGTCACACGGTCTACGTTCACTGTAACGCTGGCGTTGGGCGCTCCACCGCGGCCGTGTGCGGTCTTCTCATGTACGTCCTGGGCTGGAGCAAGAGGAAGGTGCAGTACTTTGTCACAGCCAGGAGGGCGGCAGTCTACATCGACGAGGAGGCACTGGTAAACGCCCAGGGGGACTTCATGCAGAAGTTTGGACGCCTGCGCACCTCTGTTTGCTACCCGCAGACATGAGGGTGGAACCCCCTGTGGTGTGGAGTGTTGCTGCCTAGCTGTGCATGGGTGTCTGCCAGTGTGCCATAGAGACAGTGGAGAAAAGACAACATTTTAGTTGAAGTATTGCATTAATCATCTGTACACCCGACATGATTTGTGCGGAAGATGCCAGAAGGTGAAATAACTTAAGTGAAAATCAACCTCTGCACTGATTTGATCCAATGCAAATTACCAATTTAGATGAGGGGCTGTCATAAACTGGTCAATGATGAGGTACCCGGAGGGAATTCTACTAGCTGCTGCCAACAGATTCAAAAAGCTATTAATACTTCTCATTGTGATGTGTTCATTTTTTAGCTTTGGGGTTGTTTTTCAGTTATTTATTGAAGGTATTATTTATAATTGCATTGTGAAAAAGCAGTTGAGTCCAGAACATTGTCTGTAGATATCTGTTGTTGTCTGCTGGGGTTTTAGAAGGACCTTTTGTTCAAACCTTGTTTTTATTAATCAATGAACAGAGCTGACATTTCAAAAAGGCACCTTGAAGCTGTTGTTGTGGTGAATACTTATGACTGACTGAGACTTGTAGCTCCTGCAGGATCCAGCCTGAGTTGCGAATCCAGACAACAGTAAATATAAACTGGGTCAGGCACAAAGTCGGTGGCAAGGTGAGAATTTCACTGTCATGTTGGTGAGTTTAGGAAATAAACTGTTACTCTTTGCTCTCAGCCTATCTTCTCTCCACATTATACTCCTCAGTAAGAAGGGATTACGGCTGTGTCACCTCCGCTACCTTCTGAGAGAAATGGTGCCTTTTCATAGTCAATGGTGGCTCCCTGCAAATACAAATGATGGTTGCTTTTGTTATGTAGAATCCTTAATGCTGCTGCGAATAGGAAAATGTCATTTCCTGCTAAATAAATAAAATAAAAAACAAAGCCGGCCTGCACTCTCTCTCTCTCTCTCTCTCTCTCTCTCTCTCTCTCTGTCTGTCTCTGTCTCTGTCTCTGTCTCTCTCTCTATCTATCTGAAGGAAGATGCTGCTACCAGAGGAAGAATAAGACTCCTCCAAACTTCTTTTTAGAAGTAATCTTTGTTTACCTATCCCAACAATGCAATATTATTCAGGTCCTTCTAATGTGTAAATAACAAAACAACATTTCCTCCGGACCACTTCTAATGCATGCATAATAAGAACTGAGTTCATGTCTAGACTCGCCTCTCTGTGGCCAACTCCAAAGGAGCTGAGAGTGCTGGATAGGTTTGAAGCAGCCAACTTTCTCCCATGATGCCGCCAGGGGCTGAATGTTGTTGTTTACCCATAATGCTCTGTGGTATAGAATGTTATTTTACTGAGTGGTTACTTGGCGCCCGGAAGGCACGAACAACAGAGGTGCGTTGAGTTTCCTTGGACATTTGCTACATTGCGGAACGGTCTGTACTGAACGACATGTTTTTCCAAAACGTTCTTTGTACGTTCTTGAACAGATTTTGAGGTATGTTTTTTCCAGTTTGGGGGGTGTGGCGAGATGTGGCTTGAAGCAATGAGTGGCGTATTTAATGGGCAGTGGCCATGCTGTCAGCGTTCCACAACCGAACCCCTCCCCGTTTTTCAACTGGTCATTCAATACAGCACCGTTTTCGTTCAATTGAACATTCCAGAACGCACTTCCCTACCTAGACCATACCTTACCCATACCAAGCTATACAGTAAAACCTTAGACCAGTTGTTATAGGGCCATAATGCATTGCCACTGTAGTGGTCAGAAGTGTGTATGGGTGTGAACGAGAACCCGTAGAACGAGAGCCAAGAGAACATTTATCATTTAAAAAGCTGTTTGTGAGGGCGAGAGACAGCATGGGGCAAATCATCATAGTAACGCTTTCGTGCAATTTAATCCATAAATAGCTTAAATTAAGAGTTTGTGTTTATCTCATTGCTGTTGTCTGTTCTAAGCAGTCCTCCCTGGCAGCTATCAGCATGTATGTATTCTCCCCGCATTCATTTATGTGATTTAATCCATAACACAGAGCCATTCTTCTAATTCGCCTCCGCGGTTTACCTTCCAATTTATTTAGTGGTGGAGCCGCAGTGAAGATGGATCCTTTCCTGTTCGCTCTCCAGTAAAATTTAATCAAATCAAATTTAAGAGGGAAAACACCCACCGGGTCGAATACAAAGTTTTGGGGCCGATCAAACCCTCCAGCAGCGTTTACGGGGGCTTGGTGATATTGCCTAGGCGGGAGGGTAAGGTGGAGTGTTGAAATTTAACTTTATTCTCCGTCAACGATAGGCCAAGGGAATATTATGCATTTATATCACAACCATTAACATTTATATGATGATCATGTTAATATTTCAAGTTTGGTCATTGGTAAAAATAGAACAAAACTTTTTCTTACATGTGTCTACAGCAGTGGTTCACAATCCTGGTCCTAGGGACCCAAAGGGGTAAACATTTTTGTTTTTGCCCTAGCACTACACACCTGATTCAAATAATCAAAGCCTGATGATGAGTTGATGGTTTGAGTCAGGTGTGTAGTGCTATGGCAAAAGCGTGCACCCCTTTGGGTCCCCAGGACCAGGATTGAGAACCACTGGTCTACAGGGTTGCATTTCTAAGAAACAACACAGACTGTGTTCAAAGTCGACTATAATATTGTCATGGATCTTATTTTATAGGCTAAACATCTAGTGAAACAAAACAACTTTGTCATCGACCGTTGGTCTCAAAAAAACGAAAGTGTGTAGCATGGTCTGTAGTTTCGTGTGAGGCAGGTAAATTTATACAAATATATGCCTTCACAGTAGGACTCTCTGAAGTCTATTGAAATTAAGGCCTTCTCATCCCATGACAGTTTAAATTTCACAAATTATATCTCTGTAGAATCATAACTACTTGGCCAGCAGATAGACCTAGGCTATACAGTCATTACCTACTGGTGAAGTATTCATTCCTTCCAAACTGTAGACCGACCAGCAAATCAGAAAACTAGTTGGCCTGAGGGGAACCACATTGCCTGCGCGTGAAAGGAAGGTACAGCCAGCAACTAACTTCAATGGCTCAGTAGCCCATTGTTTAACTTTTTATCTCATTCTTTCACCCTCTAGTCTCAGTCCTTGTGAGATTGACAGGCAGACTAAATACACGATGGATCTCAAAAGTTTTCTGTGACAAATCAATGATCTCTTAACCCACCAAATGAACACCGCAATGGTATAAGGTGCTGCCATACTATGAAACGTGAATGTTACTTTCTCATTTGAACCTCAGTCTGACTGTAGGGAGAAAGGTGTATTTTGTTGACGGGCATTTGGGTCCTTTCAGCCGGGTAGTATTTTTAGCCTGAGCTTTTCACAAAAGTCTCATTCATCTTTCACTGGGCTCTTCTAGCTTGCGACTGTCTTCGGTGGGATGATCATTCATCATCACGAGACGTAGAGCTTTCGCACCTGCACTGGCGCTTCCTTGCCTGTCGCTCAAAAAGCCATCCATGCTTTATATTTATCACATTAACCTCTGGACTCCTGAATGGATTATAAAGTGACCACACATGTATGTCCTATGGCGTGCGTTTGGAGATTGGGGTGCGGTGACCAACCTGGTCTCAGAGCATTTTGAATTATTCTGTACGTAAATCCGAGACACTCCATTTAGTATGATATGTTACGTTTTGTATGGTTACATAAGAAAGATGTTACTTAAGGCAAAAAAATGAAAGTAGGGTGGGTGTTCGGGCGTATAACGAGAACGTCTAACAACCCAAAGGTAGCGAGTTCGAATCTCATCACGGACAATTTGAGCTAATTAGCAACTTTTTAACTATTTACTACTTTTTAGCTACTTTGCAACTACTTAGCATGTTAGCTAACCCTTCCCCTTCCCCTAACCCTAACCTTACCCCTTTTAACTAACCCTTCACCTAACCCAAAGCTTAACCTTTTTTTTTTTTTTTTTTAAGGAAATGGTGCCGGAGGGGATGGCTGCCGTTTTATGGGCCCTTAACCAACTATACTATTTGGTGTGTTTTTTCGCATTGTTTTAACTTATTTTGTACATAATGTTACTACTACTATCTCTTATGACCGGAAAGAGCTTCTGGATATCAGAACAGCGATTGCTCGCCTCGAACTGGACAAAGATTTTTCTTTAATGAGTCCGACGCGAAGGATATACTGTTTCTCCGAGACCAGGCCCAAATCCGCGTCATTCGCGTGAAGAAAAGACTGAGGTACAAGGGGCGGAGATCGGGGTGCCTTGTGACAATTCATCAGCGAGTGGGTAACCCGCCTCTACCATCCGTTCTATTGGCCAACGTGCAATCACTGGAGAATGAACTGGATGAGCTCCGTTCGACACTATCCTACCAACGGGACATTAAAAACTGTAATATCTTATGTTTCACCGAGTCGTGGCTGAACGACGACATGGATAATATGCAGGTGGCTGGGTTTTCCGTGCATTGGCAGGACAGAACAGTCTATTTGTGTCTACAGGCAATATCCGCACAGGCAACATCCGCACCGAGCTAAAGGCTAGAGCTGCCGCTTTCAAGGAGTGGGACACTAATCCGGACGCTTATAAGAAATCCCGCTATGCCTTCAGACGAACAATCAAACAGGCAAAGTGTCAATACAGGACTAAGATTGAATCCTACTACACCGGCTCTAATGCTCATTGGATGTGTCAAGACTTGCAAACTAGTATGGAATACAAAGGGAAACCCAGCCACGAGCTGCCAGTTGACGCAAGCCTACAAGACGGGTTAAATGCCTTTTATGCTCGCTTCGAGGCCAACAACACTGAAGCATGCATGAGCGCACCAGCTGTTCCGGACGACTGTGTGATCACGCTCTCCGTAGCCGATGTGAACAAGACCTGTTAACAGGTCAACATTCACATGGCCGCGGGGCCAGACGGATTACCAAGATGTGTACTCAGAGCATGCGCGGACCAACTGGCAAGTGTCTTCACTGATATTTTCAACCTCTCCCTGACCGAGTCTGTAATACCTATATGTTTGAAGCAGACCACCATAGTCCCTCTGCCCAAGAAAGCGAAGGTAACCTGCCTAAATGACTCACGTCGGTAGCCATGAAGTGCATTGAAAGGCTGGTCATTGTGCACATCAACACCATCATCCTGGAAACCCTAGACCCACTCCAATTCGCATACCGCCTCAACAGATCCACAGAGGACGCAATCTCAATCGCACTCCACAATGCCCTTTCCCACCTGGACAAAAGGAACACCTATGTGAGAATGCTGTTCATTGACTACAGCTCAGCGTTCAACACTGTAGTGCCCACAAAGCTCATCACTAAGCTAAGGACCCTGGGACTAAACACCTCCCTCTGCAACTGGATCCTAGACTTCCTGACGGGCCGCCCCCGGGTGGTAAGGGTAGGCAACAACACATCTGCCACGCTGATCCTCAACACGGGGACCCTTCAGGGGTGCATGCTTAGTCCCCTCCTGTATTCCCTGTTCACCCACGACTGCGTGGCCAAGCACGACTCCAACACCATCATTAAGTTTGCTGACGACACAATAGTGGTAGGCCTGATCACCAACAACGATGAGACAGCCTATAGGGAGGAGGTCAGAGACCTGGCAGTGTGGTGCCAGGACAACAACCGCTCCCTCAACGTGATTAAGACAAAGGAGCTGATCGTGGACTGCAGGAAAAGGATGGCTGAACACGCCCCCATTCACATCGATGGGGCTGTAGTGAAGTAGGTTGAGAGTTTCAAGTTCCTTGGTGTCCACATCACCAACAAACTATCATGGTCCAAACACACCAAGACAGTCGTGAAGAGGGCATGACAACACCTTTTACCCCTCAGGAGACTGAAAAGATTTGGCATGGGTCCCCAGATCCTCAAAAAGTTATACAGCTGCACCATCGAGAGCATCCTGACCGGTTGCATCACCGACTGGTATGGCAACTGCTCGGCATCCAACCGTAAGGCGCTACAGAGGGTAGTGTGTACAGTACGGTCAAGTACATCACTGGGGCCAAGCATCCAGGACCTCTATACCAGGCGGTGTCAGAGGAAGAACCCAAAAATTGTTGAAGACTCCTGTCACCCAAGTAATAGACTGTTCTTTCTGCTACCGCGTGGCAAGCGGTACCGGAGCGCCAAGTCTATGTCCAAAAGGCTCCTTAACAGCTTCTACCCCCAAGCCATAAGACTGCTGAACAATTAAGAAAATGGCCACCTGGACTATTTACATTGACCCCCCCCCCCCTTTGTTTTTACACTGCGGCTACTCACTGTTTATTATCTATGCATAGTCACTTTACCCCTACCTACATGTACAAATTACCTCGACTAACCTGTACCCCCGCACATTGACTCTGTACCCCCTGTATATAGCCTCATTATTGTTATTTTGTGTCACTTTTTATTTTATTTTTAACTTTAGTTTATTTAGTAAATATTTTCTATTTCATCAACTGCATTGTTGGTTAAGGGCTTGTAAGTAAGCATTTCACGGTAAGGTCTACAGCTGTTGTATTTGACGCATGTGACAAATAAAATGTAATTTGATTAATGGGACAAAGTAGTGAAATGTTGACTAATCGCTGACTACTGTGTGTCCTACAGACTAACCCTGCGGCTGCTGATGATGATACGAGCTTTAGTAGTACAGAGCTTGTAGACCCATTGGATGAATGCTTTCAGCATAAACTCAAGCTCAACATCATCAGACTTTGAAACAAGCCAGGACAGCCAAAGGCATTTATGAAAGCACAATACCCTCTTGAGAAAACAAATTCGCCACTAAACTGTCTACAAGTCAAGCCCCCCCCCTCAAACTTTTCACAATCTTGCTAACAGCCCATCTCAATGCCTCATTATTGATTCTGAGAGTAACAAAACACATACCAGATGAACATGGTTTATTGTATGGTTACACATCCTCATGATAAGACTTCATGTCTTTCCAGGAGACTTGCAGTACAAACAAATCTTCTGCAAGAGGTCGAAGCAGTGGGTGGTGAAGAAAGTGTAGGAGAGGCTTGTCCATCTGGCTGTGGAGTGCAGAAAGGACCAGACAGATTGTCTACAAGGAGGCTGAGTCACATCTCCCCAAGCCCAACCTCCCTGCCAACATAGCCACTGCATCAAAGCCTGCTAAACCAGCTGCCATTACCCAACACAAGAAGAGGTTCACCAGCTGAAGAACGTTCTGGAACCTGGCTGGAACATTCAACCAACACAACATCCATATTCAGTTAGACTGATGTTGTAGTATAATATATACTGAAGAAAAATATAAACGCAACATGCAACAATTTCAAATATTTTACTGAGTTAGTTCATATAAGGAAATCAGTGAATTGAAATGAATTCATTAAGCCCTAATCTATGGATTTCACATGACTGGGCAGGGGTGCAGCCATGGGTGGGCCTTGGAGGGCATAGGCCCACCCACTTGAGGGCCAGGCCCACCCACTGGGGAGCCAGGCCCAGCCAACTGGTCTGCAGTTGTGAGGCTGGTTGAACGTACTGCCAAATTCTCTAAAACGATGTTGGAGGCAGTTTATGGTAGAGAAATGATCATTAAATTATCTGGCAACAGCTCTGGTGCACATTCCTGCAGTCAGCATGCCAATTGCACGCTCCCTCAAAACTTGAGACATCTGTGGCATTGTGTTGTGTGAAAAAACTGCACACTTTAAATTGGCCTTTTATTGTCCCCAGCACAAGGTGCACCTGTATAATGATCATGTTGTTTAATCAGTTTCTTGATATGCCACAACTGTCAGGTGGATGGATTATCTTGGTAAAGGAGAAATTCTCACTAACTGAGATGTAAACAAATGTGTGCACAACATTTGGGAGAAATTAGCTTTTTGTGCATATGGAACATTTCTGGGATTTTTTATTTCAGCTCATGAAGCATGGTACCAACACTTTACATGTTTTTTTTTCTTCTCAATTTTGGTGAATCTCTTGTAAAATGGGTCAAAATCATGTATAGTAACCCTAGGTGCAAAATAGTAAATAATGGCTATTTCTCAGAAAGTTTTAAACTGTCAAGAGGAGTGAAACAAGGTTGTCCACTATCGGCATATCTATTTATTGTGGCCATCGAGATGTTAGCTATTAAAATCAGATCCAACAATAATATCAGGGGATTAGAAATCCAGGGCTTAAAAATAAAGGTGTGTACGCTGATGATTCATGTTTTCTTTTAAATCCACAACTAGAATCACTCCACAGCCTCATAGAGGATCTAGATACATTTTCTAACCTCTCTGGATTACAACCAAATTATGACAAATGTACTATATTACGTATTGGATCAATCAAAAATAAAATTTTTACATTACCATGTAGTTTACCAATAAAATGGTCTGATGGTGATGTGGATATACTCAGAGTACATATCCCAAAGGAAATAAATGATCTCACTTCAATAAATTATAATAGAAAGTTAGCAAAAATAGATAAGATCTTGCAACCTTGGAAACGTAAATACCTGTCAATTTGTGGACAAATCACCCTGATTAACTCTTTAGTATTATCCCAGTTTACCTATTTGCTTCTGGTCTTGCCTACGCCTAGCGAACAGTTTTTTAAATTATATGAGAAAATAATATTCCATTTTATTTGGAACGGCAAGCCAGACAAAATTAAACGGGCCTATTTATATAATGAATATGAATTCGGAGGACAGAAATTATTAAATATTAAAGCATTAGACCTATCACTAAAAGCGTCAGTCATACAAAAGTTGTACTTAAATCCAAACTGGTTCTCTAGCAAATTAGTAAGATTGTCTCACCCAATGTTGAAGTATTTGAAGCCTTTTTCTCTTTATTCAGATTACAACCACTCACTTTCAGTTATTTGAAAAGGAAATCATCTCCCAGATATCACTATTTCTAAAACAAGCCATAGAAAGTTGGTTGCAATTTCAATTTAATCCTCCAGAAACGAAAGAACAAATAATGCAACAAATATTGTGGTTATACTCAAATATACTAATTGACAAAAAAACCTTTTTAAGGTTTTAAGGAAAACTGTGATAAATAAAAAAGTATATCAGTTTCATTTAAGGACCAAAGGATTGACAAATTGCAAAATAGTTGGGAAGAGATTTTTGACGTACCGATCCCATGGCATAGTGTTTATGAACTGATATGCAAAACGACACCGGATTCAAAACTTAGAATCTTTCAATTTAAATTATTATATAAAATTCTTGCTACCAATAGAATGTTATTTATATGGGGGATACAATCTTCCCAGCTCGGCAGATTTTGCTGCGAAGAGACAGAATCATTAGATCATTTGTTTTGGTACTGTCCATTTGTAGCTTGTTTTTGGACACAGGTCCAGGAATGGCTAAAGGATTGCAATATTTACCTGGAGCTAACCCTGCAGATAGCACTACTGGGTGATCTGAAAAGTCATAGTCAATCGATCAATAACATAATAATACTATTAGCAAAATTTTTTATTTTCAATTCACAATCTGTAGAAACAATGAGAATAGAAAGGGTCAGAACTTTTGTAAGACATCACAGTACAGTTGAAATATATATGGCAAATAGAAATCCTATATGGATGGTGTTAAAAGATAGATGGGAGGTGTTAAATAGAATTGAAGGATGGGACTAATAACAACTAACAACAAACAATAACAAGATAACTAATAATGTAGGCACACTGTGTCCATAATAAGTGTATAGGTTGTAGGTTGGGCGCTTTTGTGAAGGAGCACAGTTAGAAAGATATGGCATATAGAAGCAAACCGGATGGACATAATGAAAATGATCGGAGAGGTTGAGAGTAGAAGAAGTTCAGGAGAAAGAACAAACAAAATATAATTATTGTAAAATTGACTGTGTCCATAAAATGTAGATAGTAAGTATAAGCTGTTGTTCACTAGTTTACTCCAAGTAGGGAAAGGGTAGCGGGGTTGGAAAGTAATAAAGGGGAATATATATATATTTTTAAAGGATATGTATGTATGTATGTATGTATGTATGTATGTATGTATGTATGTATGTATGTGTATATGTACAGTGGGGGAAAAAAGTATTTAGTCAGCCACCAATTGTGCAAGTTCTCCCACTTAAAAAGATGAGAGAGGCCTGTAATTTTCATCATAGGTACACGTCAACTATGACAGACAAATTGAGATTTTTTTTCTCCAGAACATCACATTGTAGGATTTTTAATGAATTTATTTGCAAATTATGGTGGAAAATAAGTATTTGGTCAATAACAAAAGTTTCTCAATACTTTGTTATATACCAAGGGTATTCAACTCTTACCCTATGAGGTCCGGAGCCTGTTGGTTTTTTGTTCTACCTGATAATTAATTGCACACACCTGGTGTCACTGGTATAAATCAGTCCCTGATTAGAGGGGAACAATGAAAACATGAAGTGGAACTGGCTTCGAGGTCCAGAGTTGAGTTTGAGTGTTATATACCCTTTGTTGGCAATGACACAGGTCAAACGTTTTCTGTAAGTCTTCACAAGGTCTTCACACACTGTTGCTGGTATTTTGGCCCATTCCTCCATGCAGATCTCCTCTAGAGCAGTGATGTTTTGGGGCTGTCGCTGGGCAACACGGACTTTCAACTCCCTCCAAAGACTTTCTATGGGGTTGAGATCTGGAGACTGGCTAGGCCACTCCAGGACCTTGAAATGCTTCTTACGAAGCCACTCCTTCGTTGCCCGGGCGGTGTTTTTGGGATCATTGTCATGCTGAAAGACCCAGCCACGTTTCATCTTCAATGCCCTTGCTGATGGAAGGAGGTTTTTCACTCAAAATCTCACGATACATTCTTTCCTTTACACGGATCAGTCGTCCTGGTCCCTTTGCAGAAAAACAGCCCCAAAGCATGATGTTTCCACCCCCCATGCTTCACAGTAGGTATGGTGTTCTTTGGATGCAACTCAGCATTCTTTGTCCTCCAAACACGACGAGTTGAGTTTTTACCAAAAAGTTCTATTTTGGTTTCATCTGACCATATGACATTCTCCCAATCCTCTTCTGGATCATCCAAATGCACTCTAGCAAACTTCAGACGGGCCTGGACATGTACTGGCTTAAGCAGGGGGACACGTCTGGCACTGCAGGATTTGAGTCCCTGGCGGCGTAGTGTGTTACTGATGGTAGGCTTTGTTACTTTGGTCCCAGCTCTCTGCAGGTCATTCACTAGGTCCCCCCGTGTGGTTCTGGGATTTTTGCTCACCGTTCTTGTGATCATTTTGACCCCACGGGGTGAGATCTTGCATGGAGCCCCAGATCGAGGGGAGATTATCAGTGGTCTTGTATGTCTTCCATTTCCTAATAATTGCTCCCACAGTTGATTTCTTCAAACCAAGCTGCTTACCTATTGCAGATTCAGTCTTCCCAGCCTGGTGCAGGTCTACAATTTTGTTTCTGGTGTCCTTTGACAGCTCTTTGGTCTTGGCCATAGTGGAGTTTGGAGTGTGACTGTTTGAGGTTGTGGACAGGTGTCTTTTATACTGATAACAAGTTCAAACAGGTGCCATTAATACAGGTAACGAGTGGAGGACAGAGGAGCCTCTTAAAGAAGAAGTTACAGGTCTGTGAGAGCCAGAAATCTTGCTTGTTTGTAGGTGACCAAATACTTATTATCCACCATAATTTGCAAATAAATTCATAAAAAATCCTACAATGTGATTTTCTGGATTTTTTTTCCTCAATTTGTCTGTCATAGTTGACGTGTACCTATGATGAAAATTACAGGCCTCTCTCATCTTTTTAAGTGGGAGAACTTGCACAATTGGTGGCTGACTAAATGCTTTTTTCCCCCACTGTATATATATATATGTGTATATGTATGTATATATATATATATATTTTGAAAAAAAAATGGGGGATTGGAAGTGATGCAGACAATTACATTGATGGAAGTTACAATCTATCTGCAATATTAAGCTGATCTACCCCCCAAATTTTTTTAAATAAATAAAACACAACTGCATTGTGGTATAGATATTGCTAGCGGTTGTACATATGTATATAATGGTGTTTTATATCATATTTTTTACAAGTGTATTGTCAAGTGACTAAATGATTCCAGCTGCATCAGAAACAAGTAAAGTGTTGACTTGAACTTCTAGAACAATTCATTGTGATATTAAGGAAATGTACTTGGATAAACTAGCTTCAGTCTTACACCAACTCCCTGCATCATTTGTTTTAGCAGTATCATTTAAACTTTAATTTGTTGGCAAGTAAATATGTTTCAATAAAACAGTAGATTATTCTGTCAATATAGCAAATAAGTAGACATAGCTTGTATTCAAGACAAAGTTTATTTGGTCTGGAGACCAAGGTGAGTTTACACAGCAGTATGCAGGAACAGTTATGGCAATATATGACATACACTGAGTGTACAAAACATTAGGAACACCTGCTCTTTCCATGACCTAGACTGACCAGGTGAAAGCTATGATCCCTTATTAATGTAATTTGTTAAATCCACTTCAATCAGTTTAAATGAAGGGGAGGAGACAGGTTAAAGAAGGATTTATAAGCCTTAAAAATTTAGACGTGTGCCATTCAGAGGGAGAATGGGCAAGACAAAATATTTATGTGCCTTTGAACGGGGTATGGTAGTAGGTGCCAGGCGCAACGGTTTGTGTCAAGAACTACAATGCTGCTTGGTTTTTCACGCTCAACAGTTTGTGTGTATCAAGAATGGTCTATCACCCAAAGGACATCCAGCCAACTTGACACAACTGTGGGAAGCAATTGAAGTCAACATCCCTGTGGAACGCTTTCGACATCTTGTAGAGTACATGCACCGACGAATTGAGACTGTTCTGAGGGCAAAAGGGGGTGCAGCTCAATATTATGAAGGTGTTCCTAATGTTTTGTACACTCAGTGCATATACAGTAGAACATAAATATACTAGTAACACTTATGATAAATACTACATTTCTACAAAGGGAAAACTTGAATATGGTGTGTTTGGGTGGTACAATTAAGTGTTCGGAGTCACTTTGATACAAGGTGAGATTGCTGTTATGGGACCTTTCACATCTCTTGAGAGTCATCATCTTCTTTATATCTATATATTACACATTCATGGGCAGTTGTTGTGTCTCACATCTCACAGACACACATTAGCTAGTTATCTACAACACACAGGTATAGTTACTCCAAGACTAATGAGTCATAAAGCCAAAGTCATTCCTTTACTCTCTGCCATCATCATCATCAAAACAAGTTTTGCTGCTAATAAGAGGCACTGAGGCTAGCTAGGCTAGTTAGCTAGCTAGCTAGCTATAACGTTAGACTACTGTACAGTTTAGGTATAGCAAATACACAGCTATCTAGGTAGCTAAACTAGGCTAGCTTGCCTTGTAGTGATACTAGCAAGCCATGTTATGGCCGAATCGATCACCAAATTGTATTGTGTAAAAATAGAGCTTATATTGCTAGCTATCTACTGACAGCAACAATGACGTCATTGGTTGAACTCTCCCGGGCACGAAAATTCTGAAATACAGCAATAGTGCATAATTATGTCTGAAACACCCTCTCATCACTCATAATTGTGTAGGAAGACTGGAACAACACCCCAAATAGTGTCTAGCAGTAAAGTTTCCCTGACACAATAATTTCTAATGATTATTTCTCAATTCAATAGTGTTTCGATAACAAAATTAAATTAAGCAGATCTGTATTAATAATTTAATGTAAAAATAACCTGTTTCCATTAGGTGTAACTACTGTCCAAAACTGAACTAAGTAGATCCAAATACTTATTTTTTTTATTGTGGACAGCTGGAGATAAAAAGTTCAGGTCCCGGTTTCCCAAAAGCCTCTTAAGGCTAAGTTCATTTTAATTTTAGAACCATATGGTTCTAAGATTAACTTAACCTTAAGATGCATTTGGGAAACCGGGCCCAGGCACATAATAGCCTGTCTTTCTGCCTAGACACTTCAAAATGCATTTCTCTTCTGCAGAACAAATTAAAGGACCTGTTTTCTAGAGAGGACCATTTGTGAGAAATATTACAGTACATAGTCCAACACAAAGGATGCATTGTTGAAAAATACCTTTTCTTGAAGGTTTTCAGAATTTTGATGCTGCCAAGATTATTTTTAACGCTCAAGTGCTCAACTCATTTGAAGTACATTACTGTTCATCAAAGGAAAATGAAAGTGTGGTAGAATGGGGGGATAAATAGATAGAGCAAGTTATTTTCTTTGACAAACCGCTACCCCCAATCTGTGGCTGACTACTGGAGTCCCAGCTAGGCTCCTGTGTAGAATCTGTCTTGTCAATAGCTGTGTGTGGTCCTCTTCGTCTTACAGAAAATGTCCTAATATGGAAGTGAAAGAGGACTGACTGATCCCTGCAGTTTGCAGTGATTAGTGTGTTTGTGTTGTGCCTACGTAGGGGTAGGTGTGTGTGTGAGAGAGTGTGTGCGTGCGTGTTTGTGTGTTTTTAAGAGAAAGATTCTGTATGTGTTGGCTTAAATGTGTATTTCGAGTGTGATGTGTATGTGAATTCACAAACAAAGAAGTATCTAGATCAGGGGTGTCAAACCCATTCCACGGAGGGCCGAGACCTAGACAACCAGGTGAGGGGAGTTACTTACTAATTACTGACCTTAATTCATCAAACAAGTACAAGGGTGGAGCGAAAACCCGCAGACATTCGGAACTCCGTGGAATGAGTTTGATAAATCACCCTTTCCCTGCTGTATATAGTTTGCATGTGAAATGAAATTGTGCTATATTGAATCACGTTTTCATTCACGCTGGCTGACATGTCATTTGTCCTCACCAAGCCAGATTAGACAGCACACTCACTTTGCAGGTTGTGCTGCAGTTCATTGACCTTGGTCTCTGAAAATAAAGATGTATCAAGAATCGATCAATTCAGTTTCTTACCTGGGAGCCATAACTGTATCTGGCATCATCAAATAAGTGTCCTAGCTCTTCCTCTCCCTGTACAGTTTATACGACCCAGAGTCCTCTGTTTATTATTGTCTTACGTTACATCTTCTACTCCCTGTGGATCGAAAGGCCACCCGGTGTTCATCAAAGCTATTGAATTTCTCTTGTAAAAGAAGGACCATAAACTGATGAAAGCTTGCTGCTGATGTTGTTGATTATGACACCTCTGAGTCACTGCTCTCTCTCTGTGACCTGAGTGGTGGAAAAGGCTAAATAGCCAATCAGAGACAGACAGTGAAATAGAGATAAAGGGTGACCTCAGAAATGATTACCTTGACCTCCAGTTGACCTTAATGGAGTGTTCAGAGAGAACTGAGACCTGTAAGGGAAACTGTGAAACACAATGGCACTCAATCTTCTATCAAAGATCTGTGTTTGGATGTTATGCAGTTTATGCTTTCGTAATCAATGAAATAAATGAAACAGGTAATACATTTAAAAAAAAGTTTATATGCATCCTCAAAGTGCTTTGTGATTTGATTTCTGAGGTAATTCTTATCAGTTATTTACTTGAAACAAATTTAAATTAAAGCTTGGGATGATGGGGTTTTATTTACGAAAGGCAAAGCGTTTTGTTCCTATAAGAATTTTGAAGTTAATTATTCATTGTTTTCTATTTTGAAAAGCGAGCAGCTCAGTAGCCAGAGAGAAGCGGAAATGGTGCCGGCTGGAACATTGGCTTGAGAGAATAACATTAGCTGGGGGAGGAGAAGGTAATTATTTTAATTAAATACTCTGTTGCTTTTATCTCATACTGTGTTTCAGAGAACAAAACACTGGGCTCCGGTGAAGGGCAATTTGATAAAATTACAGCAAACCACGTGCGTTGTTTTCTGCATTTTAATCAAACTAAAAGCTGGCTTTAAATTACAGTAAAATTAATCAAATAGGGCTGCCTTAAAGATGTTTTAATGAATCAGGCGCTAGCTCTCTCTATAGGCCTTGTGAGAATGCTCAAGTTTTTTGGATTTACTGCTGTGTAAATCCCAAACCCTGGATGCTATAAGTTAGTATCATTAAACTGTTATTGCTGCTACCATTCCAAATAAGTCCTCGCCTCATCCGCCCCGGCGGAGAGAGAGGCGGACGTTTGACAGGTTTATCAAAACACATCAGTCATGTTTCTCTTTCCGCTAAATCAGTTCTCGCATTTAAATTCTGCACTTAATTTTGGTATATTGTTGCCTATCTGTCCCGCTGATCCATCACACTACTTCCTGGGAAGGAAGGAACAAAATGGCTGGGAACATCACACAGGATCTTAGTGACATATTAAACATGTCTCAATTCCAGGGTGTGGGTGGGCTCACTCTTGCTTTCTCTCTCGCTTTCTCTCGCTTTCTCTCTCACTTTAACCGCTAGTGTGACACTCTGGCTCCATGGACTTTGATATTTGAGCCAGGGTGTATTTTGTTTTGTTGGGTATTTTGGGTGTATTTCGATGTTGGTAGTTCTGTTGTGTGTATTTCTAGGTTTGCCTTTCTGTTGGGTTCATTTCTAGGTTTGGTCTATGACTCCCAATCGGAGGTAACGAGTGTCAGCTGTCGGCTCGTTATCTCTGATTGGGAGCCATATTTAATCTGTATGTTTTCTTGTTGGTTTTGTGGGTTTTTGTTCCTAGTTCAGTCGGTGTACTGAGGACGTTACGGTTCTTGTTTTGTTTTGTCGTTTATTCTACAATAAAGTCATGTTTCTTGGACACGCTGCGCCTTGGTCATACTTGGACGACATAGACCCCCGTGACAGAAAAACCCACCATAAAAGGACCAAGCGGCGTGTCAAGCGGCAACAGGATCCACCTACACAGGATTTATATCCACCCATAAAGGATTCATGGACATGGGAAATGGTGCCGGCTGGAACATTGGCTTGAGAGAATAACATTAGCTGGGGGAGGAGAAGGTAATTATTTTAATTAAATACTCTGTTGCTTTTATCTCATACTGTGTTTCAGAGAACAAAACACTGGGCTCCGGTGAAGGGCAATTTGATAAAATTACAGCAAACCACGTGCGTTGTTTTCTGCATTTTAATCAAACTAAAAGCTGGCTTTAAATTACAGTAAAATTAATCAAATAGGGCTGCCTTAAAGATGTTTTAATGAATCAGGCGCTAGCTCTCTCTATAGGCCTTGTGAGAATGCTCAAGTTTTTTGGATTTACTGCTGTGTAAATCCCAAACCCTGGATGCTATAAGTTAGTATCATTAAACTGTTATTGCTGCTACCATTCCAAATAAGTCCTCGCCTCATCCGCCCCGGCGAGAGAGAGAGGCGGACGTTTGACAGGTTTATCAAAACACATCAGTCATGTTTCTCTTTCCGCTAAATCAGTTCTCGCATTTAAATTCTGCACTTAATTTTGGTATATTGTTGCCTATCTGTCCCGCTGATCCATCACACTACTTCCTGGGAAGGAAGGAACAAAATGGCTGGGAACATCACACAGGATCTTAGTGACATATTAAACATGTCTCAATTCCAGGGTGTGGGTGGGCTCACTCTTGCTTTCTCTCTCGCTTTCTCTCGCTTTCTCTCTCACTTTAACCGCTAGTGTGACACTCTGGCTCCATGGACTTTGATATTTGAGCCAGGGTGTATTTTGTTTTGTTGGGTATTTTGGGTGTATTTCGATGTTGGTAGTTCTGTTGTGTGTATTTCTAGGTTTGCCTTTCTGTTGGGTTCATTTCTAGGTTTGGTCTATGACTCCCAATCGGAGGTAACGAGTGTCAGCTGTCGGCTCGTTATCTCTGATTGGGAGCCATATTTAATCTGTATGTTTTCTTGTTGGTTTTGTGGGTTTTTGTTCCTAGTTCAGTCGGTGTACTGAGGACGTTACGGTTCTTGTTTTGTTTTGTCGTTTATTCTACAATAAAGTCATGTTTCTTGGACACGCTGCGCCTTGGTCATACTTGGACGACATAGACCCCCGTGACAGAAAAACCCACCATAAAAGGACCAAGCGGCGTGTCAAGCGGCAACAGGATCCACCTACACAGGATTTATATCCACCCATAAAGGATTCATGGACATGGGAGGAGATTCTGGATGGTAAGGGGCCTTGGGCACAACCGGGAGAATATCGCCGTCCTCGTGAAGAGCTGGAGGCAGCTAAAGCCGAGAGGCGGCGATATGAGGAGGCAGCACGGAGGCAAGACTGGAAGCCTGTGGGTACTACCCAAGAATTTCTTGGGGGGGGGCTAAGAGGGAGTGTGGCGAAGTCAGGTAGGAGACCTGCGCCTACTCCCTGGACTGACCGTGGAGAGCGAGAGTACGGGCAGACACCGTGTTACGCAGTTGAGCGCATGGTGTCTCCTGTACGCAGGCATAGCCCGGTTCGGTACAGTCCAGCTCCACGTATCGGCCGGGCTAGATTGAGTGTTGAGCCGGATGTCATGAAGCCGGTCCCACGCAGCTGGTCACCAGTGCATCTCTTCGGGCCGGCGTACATGGCACCAGCCTTGCGCATGGTGTTCCCGGTTCGCCCACATAGGCCGGTGCGGGTTATTACACCTCCCCGTACTGGTCGGGCGACGGGGAGCATCAACCCAGGGAAGGTTGGGCAGGCTCAGTGCTCAAGGGAGCCAGTACGCCTGCACGGTCCGGTATTTCCGGTACCACCTCCGCTCCAGCCCAGTACCACCAGTACCTACACCACGCACCAGGTTTCCAGTGCGTCTTCAGAGCCCTGTGTCTCCTCCACGCACTGGCTCTATGGTGCGTGTCTCCAGCCCTTTACCACCAGTGCATACACCACGCACCAAGCCTCCTGTGTGTCCCCAGAGTCCTGTGCGTCCTGTTGTTGCTCTCCGCACTAGCCCTGAGATGCGTGTCCTCGGCCCGGTACCTCCAGTTCCGGCACCACGCATCAGGCCTACGGTGCGTCCCCCAGGGTCCAGCATGCCCTGTTGCTTCTCTCCGCACTAGCCCTGAGATGCGTGTCCTCAGCCCGGTACCTCCAGTTCCGGCACCACGCATCAGGCCTACGGTGCGTCCCCCAGGGTCCAGCATGCCCTGTTGCTTCTCCCCGCACTAGCCCTGAGATGCGTGTCCTCAGCCCGGTACCTCCTGTTCCGGCACCACGCACCAGGCCTACGATGCGCCTCAGACGGCCAGAGTCTGCCGTCTGCCCAACGGGGCCTGAACTGTCCGTCTGCCCAACGCCGTCTGAACTGCCCGTCTGCCCAACGCCGTCTGGAACTGTCCGTCTGCCAAGCGCCGCAGGAACTGCCCGTCTGTACTGAGCCTGCAAAGCCGCCCGTCTGCCATGAGCCTTCAGAGCCGTCCGCCAGACCGGAGCCGCTAGAGCTCTCCGCCAGACAGGATCAGCCAGAGCCTTCCGCCAGACAGGATCAGCCAGAGCCTTCCGCCAGACAGGATCAGCCAGAGCCTTCCGCCAGACAGGATCAGCCAGAGCCTTCCGCCAGACAGGATCAGCCAGAGCCTTCCGCCAGACAGGATCAGCCAGAGCCTTCTGCCAGACAGGATCAGCCAGAGCCTTCCGCCAGCCAGGATCCGCCAGAGCCGTCCAGCCAGGATCCGCCAGAGCCGTCCAGCCAGGATCCGCCAGAGCCAGCCAGCCAGGATCCGCCATTCAGTCCGGTGCTGCCCCTCAGGCCGGTGCTGCCCCTTAGTCAGGTACTGTCCCTTAGTCCGGTGCCGCCCCTTAATCCAGTGGGGTTTAGTTGGGGGGTGGTCATGTGGAGGGGGCTACGGAAGCGGATAGTGACTAAGGTGGGGTGGGGACCACGACCTGGGCCAGAGCCGCCACCATGGACAGACGCCCACCCAGACCCTCCCCTAGACTGTATGCTGGTGCGCCCGGAGTTCGCACCTTTAGGGGGGGGTACTGTGACACTCTGGCTCCATGGACTTTGATATTTGAGCCAGGGTGTATTTTGTTTTGTTGGGTATTTTGGGTGTATTTCGATGTTGGTAGTTCTGTTGTGTGTATTTCTAGGTTTGCCTTTCTGTTGGGTTCATTTCTAGGTTTGGTCTATGACTCCCAATCGGAGGTAACGAGTGTCAGCTGTCGGCTCGTTATCTCTGATTGGGAGCCATATTTAATCTGTATGTTTTCTTGTTGGTTTTGTGGGTTTTTGTTCCTAGTTCAGTCGGTGTACTGAGGACGTTACGGTTCTTGTTTTGTTTTGTCGTTTATTCTACAATAAAGTCATGTTTCTTGGACACGCTGCGCCTTGGTCATACTTGGACGACATAGACCCCCGTGACAGCTAGGCAGGTAGCCTAGTGGTTAAGAGCATTGGGCAAGTAACCGCAAAGTCGCTGGTTTGAATCCCTGAGCCAACTAGGTGAAAAAATCTTGAGCAAGGCACTTAATTTATTGCTTTGGATAAGAGCTTCTGCTAAATGACTGAAATGTAAAAAATTAAATGTATTCTCTCTCTTTTGCTAGTGTGTGTTTCAGAGGTTTTCCACATCATTGTTCAATGTTCAGCTAGACCCTACAATAGCTTAGAAATGAAAGTGTAAACATTAAAATTGGACAGACGTATTCTGGGAGCATTAGCCTGTTTTTACCAGGTAATGAATCTGACTGAGGTATAGAAAGAGAGGAGAGGGCTGCATGGCTGTGCATGATAAGTGTTTACCTCTCTTCTTTCTTTCTCCCTGGCTGAATCACTGTAGACTCTAGCTAACCACCATATACTTCAATATCCACACAAGCCACTAGCGATATATGCTGAGTTAGAAGTTTATGAATATTAGGCTATGAAGTTATTATTTAAGAGCATTGAAGATAAATAACTATCCGTAAAAAAAAAAATGGAGCTAGCTAACTAGCAGACACTCATGAACATCAATGATCAGCTCATAGCCTACCCCCTTTTCCCGATGTCAATCATGTCTTTAGAAGGCACCATAACTAGCTTGCTTACAATTTGTGATGAGTGTGTTGTTGCAGAAATAAATAGGCCTATGCTAAAATATTATAAAATGTTCACTACAGAGGCAGTTAGTATGTTATGAATTTCTAAATATTTTCATTTTGAGCACCTGCCCCCTGAAAGGTATGTGCACGGCCCTGCACTGACACCAGATGCTAGAGCTGACAGCTCGGTTAATATGGTAATCATGATCAATGGGAGCTAAACAATTCAATGAGAGAGACGTCCATCATCCTGCTATAGTTCCATAGGGGATAGCTAAAATAAGATATACAGTGCATTCGGAAAGTATTCAGACCCCTTGACTTTTTCCACATTTTGTTATGTTACAGCCTTATTCTAAAATTGATTATATTAAGCATTTTCCTCATCAGTCTAAACACAGTACCCCATAATGACAAAGTGAAAACTGTCCAACCAATTGAATTTACCACAGGTGGACTCCAATCAAGTTGTAGAAACATCTCAACTTGGACATGATTTGTAAAGGCACACGCCTGTCTATATAAGGTCCCACAGTTGACAGTGCATGTCAGACCAAAAACCAAGCCATGAGGTCGAAGGAATTGTCCGTAGAACTCAGAGACAGGATTGTGTCGAGGCACAGATCTGGGGAAGGGTACCAAAAAATGTCTGCAGCATTGAATGTCCCCAAGAACAAGGTCCCCAAGACTCTTCCTAGAGCTGGCCGCCCGGCCAAACTGAGCAATCGGGGGAGAAGGGCCTTGGTCAGGGAGGTGACCAAGAACCCGATGGTCACTCTGACAGAGCTCCAGAGTTCCTCTGTGGAGATGGGAGAACCTTCCAGAAGGACAACCATCTCTGCAGCATTCCACCAATCAGACCATTATGGTAGAGTGCCAGAGGGAAGCCACTTCTCAGTAAAAGGCACCTGACAGCCCGCTTGGAATTTGCCAAAAGGCACCTAAAGGACTCTCAGACTATGAGAAACAAGATTCTCTGGTCTGATGAAACCAAGATTGAACTCTTTGGCCTGAATGCCAAGCATCACGTCTGGAGGAAACCTCGCACCATCCCTACGGTGAAGCATGGTGGTGGCAGCATCATGCTGTGGGGATGTTTTTCAGCAGCAGGGACTGGAAGACTAGTCAGGATCGAGGGAAAGATGAACGGAGCAAAGTACAGAGAGATCCTTAATGAAAACCTGCTCCAGAGCGCTCAGGACCTCAGACTGGGGCCAAGGTTCACCTTCCAACAGGACAATGACCCTAAGCACACAGCCAAGATAACGCAGGAGTGGCTTCGGGACAAGTCTCTGAATATCCTTGAGTGGCCCAGCCAGAGTCCGGACTTAAACCCAATCGAACATCTCTGGAGAGACCTGAAAATAGCTGTGCAGCGACGCTCCCCATCCAACCTGATAGAGCTTGAGAGGATCTGCAGAGAAGAACAGGAGAAACTCCCCAAATACAGGTGTGCCAAGCTTGTAGTGTCATACCCAATAAGACTCAAGGCTGTAATCGCTGCCAAAGGTGCTTCAACCAAGTACTGAGTACTTATGTATATGTGATATTTCAGTTTTATTTTTATTATAGATTTGCAAAAATCTTTGTCATTATGGGGTATTGTGTGTAGATTGAGAGGAAAAACAATTGAATCCATTTTAGAATTAGGCTGTAACGTAACAAAATGTGGAAAAAGTCAAGGGGTCTGAATAATTCCCGAATGCACTGTATATTATAGTCAGCTTGGAGACTTTTAAAACATTAGCATTTATATGATTTTAAAAGGCAATTGTCCTAGCTTTAAAAGTACCACTGGTTAGAAGGAGCTTCTCTTTAGTGACTGAATGTTCATAATACACTAATAATAGCTACTATAAAGTATACACAAGTCCTATTGAATGAAAGGAGCATTGACCTCTGATCCTGGTTAGATTTGAAAAGTGCATTTATCAATCCAATATTCTGTAATATTCTTGTCCAGAGTCTTATCTCACACACAAAGCAAGGTGTTGTCTCTCTTCCCTCAACACCTACCTACTTCCTGTCAAGCAGGATGTGTGTCACACAGAGATAGAGCCTCAGGGAACTAAGACGGCCGCCTTGTGACCCCAGTCAGTCTGATGTCCCAGCGTTCTCCCTGCTGTTCTCCCTGCTGTCCTGTCCTGTCAGTGATGGGGTTGGGAGGCCGCGGAGACAGTGAAATGTAAGGGACCCTGACAGGGACAGAGAGTGGACTAGGAGCTTCCTCACCCTCCCTCCTCCTCCTCACCCTACTCAACCCCCTCTTTCACCCTTCTCACCCCTCTCCTTCACCCTCCTCCCCAGTGTGTTAAACACAGAGACCCTGCCCATGCTGATAACACTCTGCACAGTACAGATGAGCTCAGCACCCCTACACAGGAGGTAGCACTGTCAGTGTTGTTTTCTGGACCACTGACACATAAGCCCCGTTTATACTTGGTGCTGACATGCGTCCTTTATCCTGATTTTGTCCACATTCTGATTGTGCCCACATATGTTACACAGGTTTAGATGATAAAAAGACGCATTGTGATCTGATTATGACAACTCTGGAGGTAGTCAGGCACGCATTGTGTGTAGACGGATCTGGACAGTAAAACAATTTAAATCATCATGACTTATGAGAATCAATGTGTCTTAAGATAAATCATTAAATATTATTATGAAAGAATAGCTGTCAAATAATTAGCATACAGGGAGGGACCAGGAAATATACACAGTGGACGGATATGAGACACATTTTAATGCAATGTGTAGACACAGTTCTGAAAATGTGGGCACAATCAGAATGTGGACAAGATCAGGACAAAGGATGCATGTTAGCACTAGGTATAAACGGGGCTATAGACATCAGCACAGAGAGATCCCAAACCTGATGATGTGCAGCTAACCATCTCCATGGTATTAAAGGGGCTAAACAGATAATGAACCATTGAACATAATGGGAGAAATATTGAGTGGCCCCAGCTGAATGGGCTTCTTCAGGTGCAATGTGATTGCTACACTAACATGATCTAATACCAAGCTGGTGGACGCTCAACACAGAAAAGGGAAAAGGCAGTTTTTGTGTTGCTGTTTGGGAAGTGCAATAGGCCCAGAGAATTGCTACGCAGAGCTTTTTTGCTTCCAAATTGACATCTTGTGTGTTTTGTAAGGTGAGCAAAGTCGGACGAGTCGGGAGAGAAACTGAGGAATATTCGGGAGTCGATGCCATTAAAAGTTAATTTGGAGTATTTAATGTGTCTTTGGATCATGCATCCAAACATCAATAATCGAGCAGGTCCCAGTGCGGGGACGTTGGGATTGGCCAACATATGGCTGGCGGAACCTTGGAACGCCAGAACAATAAATCACACGTGACAACAGATAAAGAATGCAGATCTATTGGAGAGGATTAAAGCTTACCGCATGAAACAGTTTGCGCATCTAGTATATTATTACAAAATGTTGGCGGTTCGTGCAAAACATTTTTTTTATTGAGGCAAGTCGAAGTTCGGTAGCCGAAGTCTACACCCCTTCGTCTGTGATTGGTCAACAGTTTTACTCCTAGTAGAAATGGGGACATGAAGTGTTTGTTGTCATTCAACAATATATGTGTCACGTTCGTCGTAATGAGTGGACCAAGGCGCAGCGTGAAATGCGTACATCTTTTATTGCGTACTTTGCACACTACAACAAAACAACAAAACGAACGTGAAGTCCTCGGTCATAAACACAAACCTACACGGAACAAGATCCCACAAATGACAAGTGCACAACAGGCTGCCTAAGTATGGTTCCCAATCAGAGACAACAAGACACAGCTGCCTCCGATTGGGAACCACCCCGGCCAACACAGAAACACACGATCTAGAAAAGAACACATAGAAAACAAAACATAGACACTACACATATAAACTAACACCCTGGCTCAACATATAAGAGTCCCCAGAGCCAGGGCGTGACAATATGACTAGTTTTCATGCAATTTTTTTCACGAGAAATACTGCACCAAACATCTTAGCTAGATTTGCGCGCAAAGACCTGTTCGCAAAAAATTCTAAATTAATGACAGATTTCTTGATTTATCTTAGATTAATTCTGACTGTTTCTGGGTATGTTGTTGCTACAGTGGCTCAAGAGGGACAAACAACAGTATTATTTTCTCATTTTTCAAGCAAAGGTCTTGAGGGAGTATGAGAGCATAGATGGTCGCTTCGCCTAGCTGAGTTCTGCTAGGAGCAAACCTAACCTACAGTGCCTATAGAAAATCTACACCCCCTTGAATCGTTTTCACAATTTGCTGCTTTTAAAATTACATCTAAAAGGGATTAAATTCAGATTTAATTTAAAGGCAGCAAAATGTGAAAAAAGTTCAAAGGGGTGTAGACTTTCTGTATACAGTGAGGGAAAAAAGTATTTGATCCCCTGCTGATTTTGTACGTTTGCCCACTGACAAAGACATGATCAGTCTATAATTTTAATGGTAGGTTTATTTGAACAGTGAGAGACAGAATAACACCAAAAAAATCTAGAAAAACGCATGTCAAAAATGTTATTAATTGATTTGCATTTTAATTACATTTACATTTACGGTCGCGGCCGGCTGCGACAGAGCCTGGATGAGGGAAATGGATGAGGGAAATAAGTATATGACCCCTCTGCAAAACATGACTTAGTACTTGGTGGCAAAACCCTTGTTGGCAATCACAGAGGTCAGAGGTTTCTTGTAGTTGGCCACCAGGTTTGCACACATCTCAGGAGGGATTTTGTCCCACTCCTCTTTGCAGATCTTCTCCAAGTCATTAAGGTTTCGAGGCTGACATTTGGCAACTCGAACCTTCAACTCCCTCCACAGATTTTCTATGGGATTAAGGTCTGGAGACTGGCTAGGCCACTCCAGGACCTTAATGTGCTTCTTCTTGAGTCACTCCTTTGTTGCCTTGGCCGTGTGTTTTGGGTCATTGTCATGCTGGAATACCCATCCACGACCCATTTTCAATGCCCTGGCTGAGGGAAGGAGGTTCTCACCCAAGATTTGACGGTACACGGTTTGGTCTCATCTGACCACAACACTTTCACCCAGTTCTCCTCTGAATCATTCAGATGTTCATTGGCAAACTTCAGACGGGCCTGTATATGTGCTTTCTTGAGCAGGGGAACCTTGCGGGCGCTGCAGGATTTCAGTCCTTCACAGCGTAGTGTGTTACCAATTGTTTTCTTGGTGACTATGGTCCCAGCTGCCTTGAGATCATTGACAAGATCCTCCCGTGTAGTTCTGGGCTGATTCCTCACCGTTCTCATGATCATTGCAACTCCACGAGGTGAGATCTTGCATGGAGCCCCAGGCCGAGGGAGATTGACAGTTATTTTGTGTTTCTTCCATTTGCGAATAATCGCACCAACTGTTGTCACCTTCTCACCAAGCTGCTTGGCGATGGTCTTGTAGCCCATTCCAGCCTTGTGTAGGTCTACAATCTTGTCCCTGACATCCTTGGAGAGCTCTTTGGTCTTGGCCATGGTGGAGAGTTTGGAATCTGATTGATTGATTGCTTCTGTGGACAGGTGTCTTTTATACAGGTAACAAACTGAGATTAGGAGCACTCCCTTTAAGAGTGTGCTCCTAATCTCAGTTTGTTACCTGTATAAAAGACACCTGGGAGCCAGAAATATTTCTGATTGAGAGGGGGTCAAATACTTATTTCCCTCATTAAAATGCAAATCAATTTATAACATTTTTGACATGCGTTTATCTGGATTTTTTTGTTTTCTCTCACTGTTCAAATAAACCTAACATTAAAATTATAGACTGATCATTTCTTTGTCAGTGGGCAAACATACAAAATCAGCAGGGGATCAAATACTTTTTTCCCTCACTGTATATGCAGACCATTTAGTTTGTCAATCTCCACATCAGCACCATAGAAATAGAATGAATAGAATGGACGTTCCCATTCAAGTTAATGATGGCATAATGGGTGGACTGGCGGCCATTGCGAGTGTATCCATAGGATCAAAGCAGGAAGTCAAAGCAGGAAGTAAAAGCAATCAATCTGTGCTGTGATTTGTTGAATCAACTCAACTGACATTACAACAAATGCATTCTATTGCAGTTAGCGTCATTTGAATGAACATTCAACATTACCATGGAAATGATTGCATCACAATACCAGGCAGCCATTGCGAGTGTACCCATGAGTTTACCAGTCAAATTAACAGGGTTAGAAGTTCCAAGCCTGTTCTATTCATTCTTCTATTTCTATGATCAGCACTAGCTCCTATGCCAATTTCAAGTCATTATTTTTAGTGATACAATTGACATTTTTGTCATTTAGCAGACGCTCTTATCCAGAGCGACTTACAATTAGTAAGTGCATACATTTTTCATACTGGCCCCCCGTGGGAATATAAACTAATATCTGACTAACTCTGAAATATTAAGTTATTTCAGAAATAAAGTTAACTTGCTAGCGCATCATCTTTGTGACATTATGTTAGCTAGCTATCTGAAAAAAAAAAAGATTTGTTAAAAATAGTTTATATGGTCACTGGCAGTGTTTTATATTGGTCTCCCACCAATATTTTGGGATATTCATGTATTTTGGTAATTTATGAAATTATTATCTGTTGATTTGTGAATGCTGTACATGCTAGCTAGCTACTATACTTTCTACTGTAGGCTACATGTTGTCATTGGGCTAGCATGGCTATTCATGTCCCCTGTTGTTAATTTGTACTTTACAGAGGAGTTGGTGCATAAGGGCAGCACAACATTTACATTTACATTACATTTACATTTTAGTCATTTAGCAGACGCTCTTATCCAGAGCGACTTATAGTTAGTGAGTGCATTTCATTTATGGATGTTGTTTGTTTCTTTATCAGGTATGTCATGTGTTTTTGTTTGTTATAATATTTTGACGATATTTACTGTTAGTTTGCAAGTGCACGTCATGTACAGTGGGAAAAAAAGTATTTAGTCAGCCACCAATTGTGCAAGTTCTCCCACTTAAAAAGATGAGAGAGGCCTGTAATTTTCATCATAGGTACACGTCAACTATGACAGACAAAATGAGGAAAACAATTATGGTGGAAAATAAGTATTTGGTCAATAACAAAAGTTTCTCAATACTTTGTTATATACCCTTTGTTGGCAATGACACAGGTCAAACGTTTTCTGTAAGTCTTCACAAGGTTTTCACACACTGTTGCTGGTATTTTGGCCCATTCCTCCATGCAGATCTCCTCTAGAGCAGTGATGTTTTGGGGCTGTCGCTGGGCAACACGGACTTTCAACTCCCTCCAAAGATTTTCTATGGGGTTGAGATCTGGAGACTGGCTAGGCCACTCCAGGACCTTGAAATGCTTCTTACAAAGCCACTCCTTCGTTGCCCGGGCGGTGTGTTTGGGATCATTGTCATGCTGAAAGACCCAGCCACGTTTCATCTTCAATGCCCTTGCTGATGGAAGGAGGTTTTCACTCAAAATCTCACGATACATGGCCCCATTCATTCTTTCCTTTACACAGATCAGTCGTCCTGGTCCCTTTGCAGAAAAACAGCCCCAAAGCATGATGTTTCCACCCCATGCTTCACAGTAGGTATGGTGTTCTTTGGATGCAACTCAGCATTCTTTGTCCTCCAAACACGACGAGTTGAGTTTTTACCAAAAAGTTATATTTTGGTTTCATCTGACATTCTCCCAATCCTCTTCTGGATCATCCAAATGCACTCTAGCAAACTTCAGATGGGCCTGGACATGTAGTGGCTTAAGCAGGGGGACACGTTTGGCACTGCAGGATTTGAGTCCCTGGTGGCGTAGTGTGTTACTGATGGTAGATTTTGTTACTTTGGTCCCAGCTCTCTGCAGGTCATTCACTAGGTCCCCCCGTGTGGTTCTGGGATTTTTGCTCACCGTTCTTGTGATTATTTTGACCCCACGGGGTGAGATCTTGCGTGGAGCCCCAGATCGAGGGAGATTATCAGTGGTCTTGTATGTCTTCCATTTCCCACAGTTGATTTCTTCAAACCAAGCTGCTTACCTATTGCAGATTCAGTCTTCCCAGCCTGGTGCAGGTCTACAATTTTGTTTCTGGTGTCCTTTGACAGCTCTTTGGTCTTGGCCATAGTGGAGTTTGGAGGGTGACTGTTTGAGGTTGTGGACAGGTGTCTTTTATACTGATAACAAGTTCAAACAGGTGCCATTAATACAGGTAATGAGTGGAGGACAGAGGAGCCTCTTAAAGAAGAAGTTACAGGTCTGTGAGAGCCAGAAATCTTGCTTGTTTGTAGGTGACCAAATACTTATTTTCCACCATAATTTGCAAATAAATTCATTAAAAATCCTACAATGTGATTTTCAGGATTTTTTTTCTCATTTTGTCTGGCATAGTTGACGTGTACCTATGATGAAAATTACAGGCCTCTCATCTTTTTAAGTGGGAGAACTTGCACAATTGGTGGCTGACTAAATACTTTTTCCCCCACTGTACATTCTCTCTCTTTCTCTCTCTCCCTTCATTTTGAAATAAATTCATTTGTTCAAAACTGTTTAACTATTGTCTTTCTCTCTCCTCAGGATGTCCTCCGGAAGTTGTCATAATCACTGTGTAAGTCTATGGAAGGGGGTGAAACCATGAGCCTCCTAGGTTTTGTATTGAAGTCAATGTACCCAGAGGAGGACAGAAGCTAGCTGTCCTCCAGCTACACCATGGTGCTACCTTGCAGACTGCTGCTGAGGCTACTGTAGACCTTCATTGCAAAACAGTGTGTTTTAATAAATTCTTTGGTGACGTGAATATATTTAGTATAGTTTTATCTAAAAATTTGAACTTTTTAATGTTTCACTATTTTTATTTTTAGGAAATTCACTGAGGAGGATGGTCCTCCCCTTCCTCCTCTGAGGAGCCTCCACTAATTGTATCGTTATCAAACAAGACGATTATTATTCTTATTTTTGCCCTGTCTACTGTATCCATGTGGAAGAGAGGAGTTGGTGCATAAGGGCAGCACAACATTTCATTTATGGATGTTGTTTGTTTCTTTATCAGAGAATAAAATATCAATATCAACCCTGATCCTTTGGTCATCCAGTTTGTATGTATGTATGTATGCCGATCAAAAAACAACGCAGTATCACAATTCCAGTGGGTCAGAAGTTTACATACACTATGTTGACTGTGCCTTTAAACAGCTTAGAAAATTCCAGAAAATTATGTCATGGCTTTAGAAGCTAGGCTAATTGACATCATTTGAGTCAATTGGAGGTGTACCTGTGGATGTATTTCAAGGCAAACCTTCAAACTCAGTGCCTCTTTGCTTGACATCATGGGAAAATCCAAAGAAATCAAAAAAAAATTGTAGACCTCCACAAGTCTGGTTTATCCTTGGGAGCAATTTCCAAACACCTGAAGGTACCACGTTCATCTGTACATACAATAGTACGCAAGTATAAACACCATGGGACCACGCAGCCGTCATACCGCTCAGGAAGGAGACGCGTTCTGTCTCCTAGAGATGAACGTACTTTGGTGCGAAAAGTACAAATCAATCCCAGAACAACAGCAAAGGACCTTGTGAAGATGCTGGAGGAAACAGGTACAAAACTATCTATATCCACAGTAAAACAAGTCCTATATCCACATAACCTGAAAGGCCGCTCAGCAAGGAAGAAGCCACTGCTCCAAAACCACCATAAAAAAAGTCATACTACAGTTTGCAACAGCACATGGGGACAAAGATCGTACATTTTGGAGAAATGTCCTCTGGTCTGATGAAACAAAAATAGAACTGTTTGGCCATAATGACTATCGTTATGTTTGGAGGAAAAAGGGGGGCTTGCAAGCCGAAGAACACCATCCCAACCGTGAAGCACGGGGGTGGCAGCATCATGCTATGGGGGTGCTTTGCTGCAGGAGGGACTGGTGCACTTCACAAAACAGATGGCATCATGAGGGAGGAAAATTATGTGGATATATTGAAGCAACATCTCAAGACATCAGTCAGGAAGTTAAAGCTTGGTCGCAAATGGGTCTTCCAAATGGACAATGACCCTAAGCATACTTCCAAAGTTGTGGCAAAATGGCTTAAGGACAACTAGTCAAGGTATTGGAGTGGCCATCACAAAGCCCTGACCTCAATCCTATAGAAAATGTATGGGCAGAACTGAAAAAGCGTGTGCGAGCAAGGGGGCCTACAAACCTGACTCAGTTACACCAGCTCTGTCAGAAGGAATGGGCCAAAATTCACCCAACTTACTGTGGGAAGCTTGTGGAAGGCTACCCGAAACGTTTGACCCAAGTTAAACAATTTAAAGGCAATGCTACCAAATACTAATTGAGTGTATGTAAACTTCTGACCCACTGGGAATGTGATGAAAGAAATAAAAGCTAAAATAAATAATTCTCTCTACTATTATTATGACATTTCACATTCTTAAAATAAAGTGTTGATCCTAACTGACCTAAGACAGGGAATTTTTACTAGGATTAAATGTCAGGAATTGTGCAAAACTGAGTTTAAATGTATTTGGCTAAGGTGTATGTAAACTTCCGACTTCAACTGTAGCATTATCAAGGTCAGGAATAGGAACAAAGGTGGGGTAGGGATGTGGTTGCCTGTCAAGGAAACTCTGGTCTCTAAAGTCGTGTCTACACTTGACACTTACAGTACATGCGACTTCTGCTATCAGAATACGAAGCTAACATTGAAAAGACGGGCTTTGTGATCTGATTGTGTTCAGATCTGTCTGAGCACTTCAGAAGGTGGTCAGAGATGCATTGTGTGCAGATTTCTCCTCTGTCTGGACGCAATCAGGATACCGAAAGCGCAAACTATGGGTGACGTCATCAGCACTCCTCCCACAAGTCTCCAGAAAACGTGTGTTTTGGGATCGAGAGGCACCTTTTCATTATAACGTTGGAGGAAATACATTCCTAGCATGTGGGGAACGTGTTTGCTGGCCTCATGAATGCTAGCCAGCTAGCCAAAAAAATTTCAAAATACAAAATATGTTTGGCTAGAGTTATGCTAGTTGTTTGCAATCCCTTTAGCGTTGCTTGCTAGCTAGCTACAGAGCTACAGTAGTTAGCTACTGCCATCAGTTGTTGTTGTGTTATCATATTTAGCCTATTCCACCATTTGTAGAATGAATACTGGCATTTGAATATAACGTGGGAATGGACACAATGTGGACAAGGTGGACATATTTAAATGTAAATTTAGACGCATGATGTGTTCGGAATTCCATGATCAGAACTCCATTATCAGCAATACAAAAGCTGCATGAACTGTCAAGTTTAGACACAGCCTAATTTTATGCATCTACAGTGCATTCGTAAAGTATTCAGACCCCTTTACTTTTTCCACATTTTGTTGCATTAAAGCCTTATTCTTATACACACAATACCTCAAAATGACAACGCAAAAACTGGTTATTATTATATTTGCCAAAAAAACAAAAAAACAAATGAAATATGACATTTACATAAGTATTGAAAACCTTTACTCAGTACTTTTTTTTTTTTTTTTAGGGGGTAGATCAGCTTTAATATTGCAGATAGATTGTAACTTCCATCAATGTAATTGTCTGCATCACATCCAATCCCCCATATGATTTTTTTCTCTCACAAATATATATATATATATATATATATATATATATATATATATATATATATATATATATATATATATACACATACATACATATAGATACATATACATACAGTGAGGGAAAAAAGTATTTGATCCCCTGCTGATTTTGTACGTTTGCCCACTGACAAATAAATGATCAGAAAGATATGGCATATAGAAGCAAACCGGATGGACATCATGAAAATGATCGGAGAGGTTGAGAGTAGAAGAAGTAAAGGAGCAAAAAGTAATAAAATATAATTATTGTAAAATTGACTGTGTCCATAAGGTGTAGATAATAAGTATAGGCTGGAAGTAGAGGCCTGGGCATTGTTGTTCACTAATTTACCCCAAGTAGGGAAAGGATGGCGGGGTTGAAAAGTAATAAAGGGGAGTATATATATAAAAAAACATGGGGGATTGGAAGTGATGCAGACAATTACATTGATGGAAGTTACAATCTATCTGCAATTTTAAGCTGATCTACACCCCCCCCAAAAAAATAAAAAATAAGTGCTCCTAATCTCAGCTTGTTACCTGTATAAAAGACACCTGTCCACAGAAGCAATCAATCAATCAGATTCCAAACTCTCCACCATGGCCAAGACCAAAGAGCTCTCCAAGGATGTCAGGGACAAGATTGTAGACCTACACAACGCAATGATCACGGTGAGGAATCAGCCCAGAACTACACGGGAGGATCTTGTCAATGTGATCTCAAGGCAGCTGGGACCATAGTCACCAAGAAAACAATTGGTAACACACTATGCCGTGAAGGACTGAAATCCTGCAGGGCCTGCAAGGTCCCCCTGCTCAAGAAAGCACATATACAGGGCCGTCTGAAGTTTGCCAATGAACATCTGAATGATTCAGAGGAGAACTGGGTGAAAGTGTTGTGGTCAGATGAGACCAAAATCGAGCTCTTTGGCATCAACTCAACTCACCGTGTTTGGAGGAGGAGGAGGAATGCTGCCTATGACCCCAAGAACACCATCCCCACCGTCAAACATGGAGGTGGAAACATTATGCTTTGGGGGTGTTTTTCTGCTAAGGGGATAGGACAACTTCACCGCATCAAAGTGACGATGGATGGGGCCATGTACCGTCAAATCTTGGGTGAGAACCTCCTTCCCTCAGCCAGGGCATTGAAAATAGGTAGTGGATGGGTATTCCAGCATGACAATGACCCAAAACACACGGCCAAGGCAACAAAGGAGTGGCTCAAGAAGAAGCACATTAAGGTCCTGGAGTGGCCTAGCCAGTCTCCAGACCTTAATCACATAGAAAATCTGTGGAGGGAGCTGAAGGTTCGAGTTGCCAAACGTCAGCCTCGAAACCTTAATGACTTGGAGAAGATCTGCAAAGAGGAGTGGGACAAAATCCCTCCTGAGATGTGTGCAAACCTGGTGGCCAACTACAAGAAACGTCTGACCTCTGTGATTGACAACAAGGGTTTTGCCACCAAGTACTAAGTCATGTTTTGCAGAGGGGTCAAATACTTATTTCCCTAATTAAAATGCTAATCAATTTATAACATTTTTGACATGCGTTTTTCTGGATTTTTTTGTTGTTATTCTGTCTCTCACTGTTCAAATAAACCTACCATTAAAATTATAGACTGATCATGTCTTTGTCAGTGGGCAAACGTACAAAATCAGCAGGGGATCAAATACTTTTTTCCCTCACTGTACATATATATACATATCCTTTTAAAAAATATATTTCCCTTTATTACTTTCCAACCCCACCACCCCTTCCCAAATTGGAGTAAACTAGTGAACAACAATACTTAGGCCTCCACTTCCAGCTTATACATTCTATATACATTTTATGGACACACTCAATTTTACAATAATTCTATTTTGTTTGTTTTTACTCCTGAACTTCCTCTACCCTCAACCTCTCCGATCATTTTCATGATGTCCATCCGGTTTGCTTCTATATGCCATATCTTTCTAACTGTGCTCTTTCACAAAAGCTCTCAACCTATAACCTATATACTTATTATGGACACAGTATGTTTTACATTAGTTATCTTGTTGTTATTAGTTATTGTTAGTTGTTATTAGTCCCATCCTTCAACTCCATTCAACACCTCCCATCTACAGTGCCTTGCAAAAGTATTCATCCCCCTTGGCGTTTTTCCTATTTTGTTGCATTAAAACCTGTAATTTAAATGGATTTTTATTTGGATTTCATGTAATGGACATACACAAAATAGTCCAAATTGGTGAAGTGAAATGAAAAAAATTACTTGTTTCAAAAAATTCTAAAAAATAAATTACGGAAAAGTGGTGCGTGCATATGTATTCACCCCCTTTGCTATGAAGCCCCTAAATAAGATCTGGTGCAACCAATTACCTAAATAAGTAATATAATTAGTTAAATAAAGTCCACCTGTGTGCAATCTAAGTGTCACATGATCTCAGTATATATACACCTGTTCTGAAAGGCCCCAGAGTCTGCAACACCACTAAGCAAGGAGCACCACCAACCAAGCGGCACCATGAAGACCAGGGAGCTCTCCAAACAGGTCAGGGACAAAGTTGTACAGATCAAGGTTGGGTTATAAAACAATATCAGAAACTTTGAACATCCCACGGAGCACCATTAAATCCATTATTAAAAAATTGAAAGAATATGGCACCACAACAAACCTGCCAAGAGCGGGCCGCCCACCAAAACTCACGGACAAGGCAAGGAGGGCATTAATCAGAGAGACCAAAGATAACCCTGAAGGAGCTGCAAAGCTCCACAGTGGAGATTGGAGTATCTGTCCATAGGACCACTTTAAGCTGTACACTCCACAGAGCTGGGCTTTACGGAAGAGTTGCCAGAAAAAAACCATTGCTTAAAGAAAAAAATAAGCAAACACGTTTGGTGTTCGCCAAAAGGCATGTGGGAGACTCCCCAAACATATGGAAGAAGGTACTCTGGTCAGATGAGACTAAAAATGAGCTTTTTGGCCATCAAGGAAAACGCTATGTCTGGCGCAAACCCAACACCTCTCATCACCCAGAGAACACCAATTATTTGGTTGTAATTTTGGGTAGAGCAGACATTTTGTTAGCTGCATGTGCAACATAACTCCACCAGTACTACCTATGATATCATTTACCTTTTTTAAACATTTTGAAAAAAAAAAATGGTTTTTTATCGATTAGCATATTTTAGTTTAACTACAATATTTGTTGCATTATTTGTTCTGTCGTTTCTGGAGGATTAAATTGAAATTGTAACCAACTTTCTATGGCTTGTTTTAGAAATAGTGATATTTGGGAGATTATTTCCTTTTCAAATAACTGAAAGTGAGAGGTTGTAATCTGAATAAAGGGAAAAAGGCCATTCTTGAACATTGGGTGAGACAATCTTACTAATTTGCTAGAGAACCAGTTCGGAATTAAGTACAACTTTTGTATGACTGAAGCTTTTAGTGATAGGTCTAATGCTTTAATATTTAATAATTTCTGTCCTCCGAATTCATATTCATTATATAAATAGGCCCTTTTAATTTTGTCTGGCTTGCCGTTCCTAATAAAATGGAATATTATTTTCTCATATAATTTAAAAAACTGTTCGCTAGGCGTAGGCAAGACCATAAGCAAATAGGTAAACTGGAATAATACTAAAGAGTTAATCAGATTGATTTTTCCACAAATTGACAGGTATTTACCTTTCCATGGTAGCCAGATCTTATCTATTTTTGCTAACTTTCTATTAAAATGTATTGCAGTGGATCATTTATTTCATTTGGGATATGTATTCAGAGTATATCCACATCCCCATCAGACCATTTTATTGGTAAACTACATGGTAATGTAACATTTTTATTTTTTAGTGATCCAATACGTAATATAGTACATTTATCATAATTTGGCTGTAATCCAGAGAGGTTAGAAAATGTATCTAGATCCTCAATGAGATTGTGGAGGGATTCAAGTTGTGGATTTAAAATAAAACAAAAATCATCAGCGTACAATGACACCTTTGTTTTTAAGCCCTGGATTTCTAATCTCTTGATATTATTGTTGGATCTGATTTTAATAGCTAACATTTCGATGGCCATAATAAATAGATATGCCGATAGTGGACAACCTTGTTTCACTTTTCTTGACAGTTTAAAACTTTTGGCGAAATAGCCATTATTAACTATTTTAACTGTAGAGTTACTATACATAATTTTAACCCATTTTATAAGAGATTCTCCAAAATTGAAATGCTCCAGCCATTTATATATAAACCCAAGTCGTACTTTATCAAATGCCTTATCAAAGTCTGCTATGAATAGCAGGCCTGGTTTCCCAGAATTTTCATAGTGTTCTATTGTTTCCAGTACTTGCCTTATATTATCTCCAATGTATCGTCCATGTAAAAAAAAACTGATTCAGACCCTTTACTCAGTACTTTGTTGAAGCACCTTTGGCAGCGATTACAGCCTCGAGTCTTCTTGGGTATGACGTTACAAGCTTGGCACACCTGTATTTGGGGAGTTTCTCCCATTCTTCTTTGCAAATCCTCTCAAGCTCTGTCAGGTTGGATGGGGAGAGTCGCTGCACAGCTATTTTCAGGTCTCTCCAGAGATGTTCGACCGGGTTCAAGTCCGGGCTCTGGCTGGGCCGCTGAAAAACATCCCCACAGCATGACGCTGCCACCACCATGCTTCACCGTAGGGATGATGCCAGCTTTCCTCCAGACGTGATACATGGCATTCAGGCCAGAGAATCTTGTTTCTCATGGCCTGAGAGTCCTTTAGGTGCCTTTTTGCAAACTCCAAGCAGGCTGTCATGTGCCTTTTACTGAGGAGTGGCTTCCGTCTGGCCACTCTACCATAAAGGCCTGATTGGTGGAGTGCTGCAGAGATGGTTGTCCTTCTGGAAGGTTCTCCCATCTCCAGAGAGGAACTCTGGAGCTCTGTCAGAGTGACCATCGGATTCTTGGTCACCTCCCTGACCAAGGCCCTTCTCCCACGATTGCTCAGTTTGGCCGGGCGGCCAGCTCTACTAAGAGTCTTGGTGGTTCTAAACTTCTTCCATTTAGGAATGATGGAGGCCACTGTGTTCTTGTGGACCTTCAATGCTGCAGAAATGTTTTGGTAGCCTTCCCCAGATCTGTGCCTCGACACATGGCTTGGTTTTTGCTCTGACATGCATTGTCAACTGTGGGACCTAATATAGAGAGGTGTGTGCCTTTCCAAATAATGTCCAATCAATTGAATTTACCACAGGTGGACTCCAATCAGGTTGTAGAAACATCTCAAGGATGATACATTGAAACAGGATGCACCTGAGCTCAATTTCAGTCTCATATCAAAGAGTCTGAATTCTTACACTACCATTCAAAAGTTTGTGGACACTTACAAATGTCCTTGTTTTTTTCGAAAGAAAAGCAATTTTTTTGTCCATTAAAATAACATCAAATTGATCAGAAATACAGTGTAGACATTGTTAATGTTGTAAATGGCTATTGTAGCTGGAAACGGCTGATTTTTTATGGAATATCTATATAGGCATTCAGAGGTCCATTATCAGCAACCATCAGTCCTATGTTCCAATGGCACGTTGTGTTTGCTAATCCAAGTTTATCATTTTAAAAGGCTAATTGATCATTAGAAAACCCTTTTGCAATTATGTTAGCACAGCTGAAAACTGTTGTGCTGATTAAAGAAGCAATAAAACGGGCCTTCTTGAGACTAATTGAGTATCTGGAGCATCAGCAATTGTGGGTTCCATTACAGGCTCAAAATGTCCAGAAACAAATAACTTTCGTCCTACCTGACAGGTCGCTCCTACCAGGTGGCGTGGTGAGAATCTGTCTCCGCACCACGTGCTCTCACCACTGGTGTCCCCAGGGCTCAGTTCTAGGCCGTCTCCTATTCTCTCTATACACCAAGTCACTTGGCTCTGTCATATCCTCACATGGTCTCTCCTACCATTGCTACGCAGACGACACACAATTAATTTTCTCCTTTCCCCCTTCTGATAACCAGGTGGCGAATCGCATCTCTGCATGTCTGGCAGACATGTCAGTGTGGATGTCGGATCACCACCTCAAGCTGAACCTTGGCAAGACGGAGCTGCTCTTCCTCCCAGGGAAGGACTGCCCGTTCCATGATCTCGCCATCACGGTTGACAACTCCATTGTGTCCACCTTGGCGTGACCCTGGACAACTCCCTGTCGTTCTCCGCTAACATCAAAGCAGTGACCCGATCCTGCAGGTTCATGCTCTACAACATTCGCAGAGTACGACCCTACCTTACACAGAAAGCGGCACAGGTCCTAATCCAGGCACTTGTCATCTCCCGTCTGGATTACTGCAACTCGCTGTTGGCTGGGCTCCCTGCCTGTGCCATTAAACCCCTACAACTTATCCAGAACGCTGCAGCCCGTCTGGTGTTCGACCTTCCCAAGTTCTCTCATGTCACCCCACTCCTCCACACACTCCACTGGCTTCCAGTTGAGGCTCGCATCTACTACAAGACCATGGTGCTTGCCTACGGAGCTGTGGAGAAAAAAATAAGAAAAAAAGTGGTTGTCCCACTGACTATCATAAGTTGAATGCACCAATTTGTAAGTCGCTCTGGATAAGAGTGTCTGCTAAATTATGTAAATGTAAATGTAAATGAAACTCGTCAGTCTATTTTTGTTCTGAGAAATGAAGGCTATTCCATGAGAGAAATTGCCAAGAAACTGAAGATCTCGTGCAACACTGTGTACTACTCCCTTCACAGAACAGCGCAAACTGTCTCTAACCAGAATAGACTGAGGAGTGGGAGGCCCCGGTGCACAACTGAGCAAGAGGACAAATACATTAGAATGTATAGTTTGAGAAACAGACGCCTCACAGGTCCTCAACTGGCAGCTTCATTAAATAGTACCCGCAAAACACCAGTCTCAACAGTGAAGAGGCGACTCCGGGATGCTGACCTTCTAGGTTGCAAAGAAAAAGCCATATCTCAGACTGGCCAATAAAAAGAAAAGATTAAGATGGGCAAAAGAACACAGACACTGGAAAGAGGAAGATTGGAAAAAAGTGTTATGGACAGACGAATCGAAGTTTGAGGTGTTCGGATCACAAAGAAGAACATTTGTGAGACGCAGACCAAATGAAAAGATGCTGGAGGAGTGCTTGATTCCATCTGTCAAGCATGGTGGAGGCAATGTGATGGTCTGGGGGTGCTTTGGTGGTGGTAAAGTGGGAGATTTGTACAGGGTAAAAGGGATATTGAAGAAGGAATGCTATCACTCCATTTTGCAACGCCATACCATACCCTGTGGACGGCGCTTGATTGGAGCCAATTTCCTCCTACAACAGGACAATGACCCAAAGCACAGCTCCAAACTATGCAATAACTATTTAGGGAAGAAGCAGTCAGCTGGTATTCTGTCTATAATGGAGTGGCCAGCACAGTCATCGGATCTCAACCCTATTGAGCTGTTGAGGGAGCAGCTTGACCGTATGGTACATAAGAAGTGCCCATCAAGCCAATCCAACTTGTGGAAGGTGCTTCAGGAAGCATGGGGTGAAATCTCTTCAGATTACCTCAACAAATTGACAACTAGAAAGCCAAAGGTCTGCAAGGCTGTAATTGCTGCAAATGGAGGATTCTTTGACCAAAGCAAAGTTTGAAGGACACAATTATTATTTCAATTAAAACTCATTATTTCTAACCTTGCCAATGACTACATTTCCTATTCATTTTGCTATATTTCCTATTCAAACTAATTTCATGTATGTTTTCATGGAAAACAAGGACATTTGTAATTGACCCCAAACTTTTGAACGGTAGTGTATGTAAATAAGGTATTTCTGTTTCTAAAAACCTGTTTTCGCTTTGTCATTATTGTCAATGGGTGCTGAAGGTGGGTGTGGTGTATGAGTCAGGCACAGGACGCAGAGGCTCAGTCCAAAATACTTTAGTGCAATATTCACGAAAAGAAATAAGCACAATAAGCCCGAAGGCGAATACACGGTGCACACAGGCGTCAAATAAACGGCGCACTAACATGTGCAAATAGAACCTCTCCAAAACACTGGAGGGAAATAAGTAGCTCCAACACGAAACAGAAGAGCAATCACACACAAAGACAAACACAACCAACGAGAACTAAATAGGACCCTAACGAGAACTAACAAGACACAGGTGTACAACATCAAGACAAAACCAAACGAACATGAAACATCGGTGGCAGCTAGTACTCCGGGGACGACGACCACCGAAGCCTGCCCGAACCAGGAGGAGGAGCAGCCTCGGCCGAAACCGTGACAGTACCCCCCCCTTGACGCGCGGCTCCAGCCGTGCGCCGACCCCGGCCTCGGGGACGACCAGGAGGACGCGGAGCAGGGCGCGCGGGATGGTCCCGGTGGAACTCCGACAGGAGAGATGGGTCTAGGATGTCCCTCCACGGCACCCAGCACCGCTCCTCCGGGCCGTACCCCTCCCACTCCACGAGATACTGGAGACCCCCCATCCGGCGTCTGGAGTCCAAGATGGACCGAACGGTGTACGCCGGAGCCCCCTCGATGTCCAGTGGGGGCGGAGGAGTCTCTCCTATCTCATTGTCCTGGATTGGACCAGCTACCACCGGCCTGAAAAGAGACACATGGAACGAGGGGTTAATATTCTTATACTCAACAGGTAGATGTAACCTATAACACACCTCGTTCAATCTTCTCAGGACTTTAAAGGGCCCCACAAACCGCCGACCCAGCTTCCGGCAGGGCAGGCGGAGGGGTAGGTCTCTGGTAGAGAGCCAGACTCGATCTCCGGGTGCGTACACCGGCCCCTCACTGCGGTGGAGATCGGCGCTCGCCTTGTGACGAAGGACGGCCCGCTGCAGGTGGACGTGGGCAGCGTTCCACGTCTCTTCCGAGCGCCTCATCCAATCATCCACCGCAGGGGCCTCGATCTGGCTCTGCTGCCATGGTGCCAGAACCGGCTGGTAACCTAATACACATTGGAAGGGGGTTAGGTTGGTAGAGGAGTGGCGGAGAGAGTTCTGGGCCATCTCGGCCCAGGGAAGGTACCTAGACCACTCCTCAGGCCGGTCCTGGCAATACGACCTCAGAAACCTACCCACATCCTGGTTGACACGTTCTACCTGCCCGTTACTCTCCGGGTGGTACCCTGAGGTAAGGCTAACCGAGACCCCCAAACGCTCCATGGACGCTCTCCAAACACGGGAGGTAAACTGGGGGCCTCGATCAGACACTATATCCTCGGGCACCCCGTAATGCCGGAAGACGTGGGTAAATAGGGCCTCAGCGGTCTGTAGGGCAGTAGGAAGACCCGACATAGGGAGAAGACGACAGGCCTTAGAGAACCGGTCCACAACAACCAGGATGGTGGTATTCCCCTGAGAGAGGGGAAGGTCTGTCACAAAATCCACCGAGAGGTGGGACCATGGTCGTTGTGGAACGGGCAGGGGTTGTAACTTACCCCTGGGCAGATGTCGGGGCGCCTTACACTGGGCGCACACCGAGCAGGAGGAGACATAAACCCTCACATCCCTAGCCAAAGTAGGCCACCAGTATTTAGTGCTAAGGCAATGCACTGTCCGGCCAATACCCGGATGTCCAGAGGAGGGGGACGTGTGAGCCCAGTAAATGAGTCGATCCCGAATCTCGAGCGGAACGTACTTCCGACCCTCAGGACACTGTGGAGGGCTGGGGTCGGATGCGCACGCTCGCTCGATTTCGGCATCGACCTCCCATACCACCGGTGCCACAAGGCAAGACTCCGGTAGTATGGGAGTAGGCTCAACGGACCTCTCCTCCGTGTCATACCGCCGGGACAGCGCATCTGCCTTACCATTCTGGGACCCAGGGATGTACGTGATTTTAAATACGAACCTGGTGAGAAACATACTCCATCGAGCCTGGCGAGGGTTCAGTCTCCTCGCTGCCCGGATGTACTCCAGGTTCCGATGGTCAGTCAAAATGAGGAAAGGGTGTTGAGCCCCCTCAAGCCAATGCCTCCACACCTTAAGGGCTTGAACTACAGCTAACAGCTCCCTGTCCCCAACATCATAGTTACGCTCCGCCGGGCTGAGCTTTTTAGAATAAAAAGCACAGGGGCGGAGTTTAGGTGGCGTGCCAGACCGTTGAGAGAGAACGGCCCCTATACCTGCCTCAGACGCGTCCACCTCAACCTGAAAGGTTGTACCTTCAGGCTCTGATCAGTCCCTACACCCAAACGAGGGCATTGCGTTCATCCACCTCTGGCCTGCTGGCTCCCCTTCCTCTGCGGAAGCATAGTTCCCGCTCAGCCCAGTCAAAACTGTTCGCTGCTCTGGCACCCCAATGGTGGAACAAGCTCCCTCACGACGCCAGGACAGCGGAGTCACTCACCACCTTCCGGAGACATTTGAAACCCCACCTCTTTAAGGAATACCTGGGATAGGATAAAGTAATCCTTCTACCCCCTTCTCCTGTAAGTCGCTCTGGATAAGAGCGTCTGCTAAATGACTAAAATGTAAATGTAAATGTAATGCGGGATCCGGATGCGCCAGCACCGGAGCCGACGTAAACAGGTCCTTCAGTCTCCCAAAGGCCCTGTCCGCATCAGCTGACCACTGCAGGCGCACCGGACCCCCTTTCAGAAGGGACGTGATGGGAGCTGCCACCTGTCCAAAACCCCGGATAAACCTCCGGTAGTAATTCGCAAAGCCCAAGAACTGCTGCACCTCTTTTACAGTAGTTGGGGTTTGCCAATTACGCACAGCGGACACACGATCCACCTCCATTCTCACCCCTGACGCGGACAACCGATAACCCAAAAAGGAGACCGACTCCTGGAAAAACAGACATTTCTCTGCCTTGACATATAGGTCGTGCTCCAACAGCCTCCTCAATACACGACGCACCAGGGTTACATGCTCGGCTCGGGTAGACGAGTACACCAGAATATCATCAATGTACACGACCACCCCTTGTCCCTGCATATCCCGGAAAATGTCATCTACGAAGGATTGGAAGACTGATGGAGCATTCATCAACCCATATGTCATGACCAGATACTCGAAATGACCTGACGTGGTACTAAACGCTGTCTTCCATTCGTCGCCCTCCCTAATGCGCACCAAGTTATACGCGCTCCTGAGATCCAATTTTGTGAAAAACCGCGCTCCATGCAATGACTCCGTCATGGTCGCAATCAGAGGGAGTGGATAACTGTATTTCACAGTAATCTGATTGAGACCACGGTAATCAATGCACGGGCGCAACCCTCCATCTTTCTTCTTCACAAAAAAGAAGCTCGAGGAGGCGGGAGAAGTGAAGGGCCGAATGTATCCCTGTCTCAAAGATTCGGCTATGTAAGTCTCCATAGCTTTTCTCTCCTCTTGAGACAAAGGATACACATGGCTCCGTGGGAGCGCTGCTCCTGCCTGGAGATCAATCGCACAAATCAAATCAAATCAAATCAAATTTTATTGGTCACATGCGCCGAATACAACAGGTGCAGACATTACAGTGAAATGCTTACTTACAGCCCTTAACCAACAGTGCATTTATTTTAAACAAAAAAGTAAGAATAAAACAACAACAAAAAAGTGTTGAGAAAAAAAGAGCAGAAGTAAAATAAAGTGACAGTAGGGAGGCTATATATACAATAAAATAAAGTGACAGTAGGGAGGCTATATATACAGGGGGGTACCGTTGCATAGTCAATGTGCGGGGGCACCGGCTAGTTGAGGTAGTTGAGGTAATATGTACATGTGGGTAGAGTTAAAGTGACTATGCATAAATACTTAACAGAGTAGCAGCAGCGTAAAAAGGATGGGGTGGGGGGGCAGTGCAAATAGTCCGGGTAGCCATGATTAGCTGTTCAGGAGTCTTATGGCTTGGGGGTAGAAGCTGTTGAGAAGTCTTTTGGACCTAGACTTGGCACTCCGGTACCGCTTGCCCGTGCGGTAGCAGAGAGAACAGTCTATGACTAGGGTGGCTGGAGTCTTTGACAATTTTGAGGGCCTTCCTCTGACACCGCCTGGTATAGAGGTCCTGGATGGCAGGGAGCTTTGCCCCAGTGATGTACTGGGCCGTACGCACTACCCTCTGTAGTGCCTTGCGGTCAGAGGCCAAGCAGTTGCCATACCAGGCGGTGATGCAACCAGTCAGGATGCTCTCGATGGTGCAGCTGTAGAATTTTTTGAGGATCTGAGGACCCATGCCAAATCTTTTTAGTCTCCTGAGGGGGAATAGGCTTTGTCGTGCCCTCTTCACGAATGTCTTGGTGTGTTTGGACCATGATAGTTCGTTGGTGATGTGGACACCAAGGAACTTGAAGCTCTCAACCTGTTCCACTACAGCCCCGTCGATGAGAATGGGGGCGTGCTCAGTCCTCTTTTTTTTCCTGTAGTCCACAATCATCTCCTTTGTCTTGGTCACGTTGAGGGAGAGGTTGTTGTCCTGGCACCACACGGCCAGATCTCTGACCTCCTCCCTATAGGCTGTCTCATCGTTGTCGGTGATCAGGCCTACCACTGTTGTGTCGTCGGCAAACTTAATGATGGTGTTGGAGTCGTGCCTGGCCATGCAGTCATGGGTGAACAGAGAGTACAGGAGGGGGACTGAGCACGCACCCCGAGGGGCCCCCGTGTTGAGGATCAGTGTGGCAGATGTGTTGTTACCTACCCTTACCACCTGGGGGCGGCCCGTCAGGAAGTCCAGGATCCAGTGGCAGAGGGAGGTGTTTAGTCCCAGGATCCTTAGCTTAGTGATGAGCTTAGAGGGCACTATGGTGTTGAATGCTGAGCTGTAGTCAATGAATAGCATTCTCACGTAGGTGTTCCTCTTGTCCAGGTGGGAAAGGGCAGTGTGGAGTGCGATAGAGATTGCATCATCTGTGGATCTGTTGGGGCGGTATGCAAATTGGAGTGGGTCTAGGGTTTCTGGGATTATGCTGTTGATGTGAGCCATGACCAGTCTTTCAAAGCACTTCATGGCTACAGACGTCAGTGCTACGGGTCGGTAGTCATTTAGGCAGGTTATCTTAGAGTTCTTGGGCACGGGGACTATGGTGGTCTGCTTGAAACATGTTGGTATTACAGACTCAGTCAGGGACATGTTGAAAATGTCAGTGAAGACACTTGCCAGTTGGTCAGCACATGCTCGGAGTACACGTCCTGGTAATCCGTCTGGCCCTGCGGCCTTGTGAATGTTGACCTGCTTAAAAGTCTTACTCACATCGGCTACGGAGAGCGTGATCACATAGTCGTCCGGAACAGCTGGTGCTCTCATGCATGCTTCAGTGTTGCTTGCCTCGAAGCGAGCATAGAAGTGGTTTAGCTCGTCTGGTAGGCTTGTGTCACTGGGCAGCTCGCGGCTGTGCTTCCCTTTGTAGTCTGTAATAGTTTTCAAGCCCTGCCACATCCGACGAGCGTCAGAGCCAGTGTAGTATGATTCAATCTTAGACCTGTATTGACTCTTTGCCTGTTTGATGGTTCGTCGGAGGTCATAGCGGGATTTCTTATAAGCGTCCGGGTTAGAGTCCCGTTCCTTGAAAGCGGCAGCTCTACCCTTTAGCTCAGTGCGGATGTTTCCTGTAATCCATGGCTTCTGGTTGGGGTATGTACGTACGGTCACTGTGGGGACGACATCATCGATGCACTTATTGATGAAGCCAGTGACTGATGTGGTGTACTCCTCAATGCTGTCTGAAGAATCCCGGAACATGTTCCAGTCTGTGCTAGCAAAACAGTCCTGTAGCTTAGCATCTGCGTCATCTGACCACTTTTTTATTAGCCGAATCACTGGTGCTTCCTGCTTCAGTTTTTGCTTATAAGCAGGAATCAGGAGGATAGAGTTATGGTCAGATTTGCCAAATGGAGGGCGAGGGAGAGCTTTGTATGCGTCTCTGTGTGTGGAGTAAAGGTGGTCTAGAGTTTTTTCCCCTCTGGTTGCACATTTAACATGCTGGTAGAAATGAGGTAGAACGGATTTAAGTTTCCCTGCATTAAAGTCCCAACCTGTTCCACTACAGCCCCGTCGATGAGAATGGGGGCGTGCTCAGTCCTCTTTTTTTTCCTGTAGTCCACAATCATCTCAGGAGTCTTATGGCTTGGGGGTAGAAGCTGTTGAGAAGTCTTTTGGACCTAGACTTGGCACTCCGGTACCGCTTGCCGTGCGGTAGCAGAGAGAACAGTCTATGACTAGGGTGGCTGGAGTCTTTGACAATTTTGAGGGCCTTCCTCTGACACCGCCTGGTATAGAGGTCCTGGATGGCAGGGAGCTTTGCCCCAGTGATGTATTCCCCCTGTCTATGAGGAGGCAACTGTGTCGCCCTAGTTTTACTAAACACGAGAGCTAAATCCCCATATTCAGGCGGAATGTGCAGTGCGGGCACTTGGTCTGGACTTTCCACCGAAGTCGCCCCCACGGAAACACCCAGACATCGCCCCTCGCACTGAGCAGACCACCCATCGAGAGCCCTCTGTTGCCACGAAATAGCAGGGTTATGGGTGCTTAACCAGGGAATTCCCAGCACCACCGGGTACGCAGGAGAGTCGATCAGATACAGCTGTATAGTCTCTTCATGACCCCCTGCGCACACATCCTAAGTGGCGCTGTGATCTCCCTAATCAGCCCCGACCCCCAACGGACGGCTATCTAAGGCATGAACGGGAAAAGGGTTTTCAACAGGTAGGAGAGGGATCCCTAAATCTAAACAAAACTTCCGATCAACAAAATTCCCAGCTGCGCCTGAATCTACTAGCGCCTTATGCTGGGAATGAGGTGCAACCTGTGGAAAACAAACAGGTATACAAAAGTGCGCAACAGAAAGCTCTGGGTAAGTGGGACGTCTACTCACCTGGGAGGCCCCCCAGTGCGTGGCCTGTTGTCTTCTCCCCGGAGAACCCTCCCCAGCACCTGGCCGCAGTGTGCCCTCCACGACCGCACTTGGTGCAGGAGACAGGCCCCCTCGGGCTCCTCCTCCTCCTTTCTCTAGCGCCGGCACCCCCGAGGTCCATAGGGCTCGGCTCGGAGGTGCCGGAGGGCGGAATGGAAGGACCCCCCTCGGGACGTCCACGGGTGGCCAGCAGGGTGTCCAGACGGATGGACATATCGACCAACTGGTCGAAGGTAAGATGGGTATCCCTGCAGGCCAACTCACGTTGAACGTCCTCCCGTAGGCTACATCGAAAATGGTCGATGAGGGCCCGTTCATTCCACCCTGCATCCGCCGCTAGAGTCCGGAACTCTAAAGCAAACGCCTGTGCGCTCCTCCTCCCCTGTCTCAGGTGGACTAGACGCTCCCCCGCCGCTTTGCCCTCAGGTGGATGGTCGAACACGGCCTTGAAGCGACGGGAGAACTCGGCGTAGGAGATGGTGTTGGCGTCCATCTTCCTCCACTCGGCGTTAGCCCACTCCAACGCCTTGCCCGTGAGACAGGAGATGAGGGCGGAAACGCTCTCGTGTCCCGAGGGCACCGGGTGTACAGTGGCCAGGTAGAGCTCCACCTGCAGGAGGAACCCCTGACACCCGGCAGCTGTTCCGTCATACGCCCTCGGGAGCGAGAGCCGAATCCCCCTGGGTTCCGGACCTGGGACTGGTGGACCGGCCGATGGGGTGGGCAGGGTAGGTGGAGGTGTGGGTACCCTGCTGGCCTCCCATCGGTGCAAGGTGTTGATTATGTCCTGTAGAGCGGTCCCCAGTTGTCTTATCTGGTCATCTTGCCCACGGATATGTTCCTCGAGCGACTCAGGCGTAACTGCCGATCCAGCTGATTCCATTACGGTGTGTGATTCTGTCAATGGGTGCTGAAGGTGGGTGTGGTGTATGAATCAGGCGCAGGACGCAGAGGCTCAGTCCAAAAGACTTTAGTGCAATATTCACGAAAAGAAATAAGCACAATAAGCCCGAAGGCGAATACACGGCGCACACAGGCGTCAAATAAACGGCGCACTAACATGTGCAAATAGAACCTCTCCAAAACACTGGAGGGAAATAAGTAGCTCCAACACGAAACAGAAGAGCAATCACACACAAAGACAAACACAACCAACGAGAACTAAATAGGACACTAACGAGGACTAACAAGACACAGGTGTACAACATCAAGACAAAACCAAACGAACATGAAACATAGATCGGTGGCAGCTAGTACTCCGGGGACGACGACCGCCGAAGCCTGCCCGAACCAGGAGGAGGAGCAGCCTCGGCCGAAACCGTGACAATTATGGGGTATTGTGGGTAGATTGATGAAAAACAAAACAAAAAAAACAATCAATTTTAGAATAAGGCTGTAACTTAACAAAGTGTGTAAAAAGTCAAAGGGTCTGAATACTTTCCGAATGCATGTATCTCTCTGGGGGCCTCTGTCTTTAAGCTTTCTCTCTATCTGTCCTATCCTTCATAACCGTTCATCCACAGCACATCTGGCCGTCTCACACAGACAGATAGAGGGAGATGAGGCTCATCCAGAGGCTGGGGACCAGTGGTGTAAAGTAAAAATACTTAAGTCGTTTTTTGGAGTATCTGTACTTTACTTTACTATTTATATTTTTGACAATTTTTTGTTTTACTTCACTACATTCATAATGAAAATTATTTACTTTATACTCCATACATTTTCCCTGACACCCAAAAATACTCCTTAAATTTGAATGCTTAGCAGGACAAGTATATTTAAAGCAATTACATTTACTTTTGATACTGAAGTATATTTAAAACCAAATACTTTTAGACTTTTTTTCAAGTAGTATTTTACTGGGTGCTTTTCACTTTTACTTGAGTAATTTTCTATTAAGGTATCTTTACTTTTAGTATGACAGTTGGGTACTTTTTCCACCACTGCTGGGGACCAAGCATGTCTTCAATACCCAGTCACAACACAAACTCATCCATCCACTCCATGCCCATAGGACACCAGTCAATGTCTTTCAAGCTTCTGTAGTGGAAGTAGCTCACTGGGCAATGCTTTCTTGATATGACAACCTTACCTGAGTCCTGAAAAGTGTAAGCACCTAGAGGCTTTAGCTCAACAGGCTTGATACCTGGTCAGCTATACTTCCACCATGGATAGTGTGATTCTCCCTGTCAGACTAAGTTGAGAGAGTAAATCTGTTCACAAAGTTCATATTCATAAAAGTACAAGTTACTTACCCTGCCAAATCAGTCTGCAAATATGTAAGGAGTCCATCACCCCCTTGCAAATCAGCCTGTAAAGAGAGGTCTGCACTTATGCTCAATCACTCCAGAGAGAATGTTCCGTTCCTTGCCGACTTTTAAAGTCAGTTCATCACTGCATGAACAGTCAATGTCTGGGGAAGGTTTACCATCGCACACACGCACATAGGGGAGGGTTTACCATCGCACACACGCACATAGGGGAGGGTTTACCATCGCACACACGCACACACACACATGCCCAACACTCTTTGCCTAAATTACCTTGTAACTTTGAGGGGCTGTGAAACTGGCAAGTTGATGGGAGGGCAGAAGGGGGTTGTAGGTAATTTCATGTCACATTGGTGGCAGACAGATGTTTCTTTAGACAGATAATGCAGCAACTGTGACAGGAAAAGTGAAAATACTCCCCTCTTTGTAATATACACTGAACAAAAATATAAAATGCAACATACAATTTACCATTTCAAAGATTTTACTAAGTTACAGTTCATATAAGGAAATCAGTCAATTGAAATAAATTCATTAGGATTTCACAAGACTGGGAATACAGATATGCATCTGTTGGTGGATCAGAAAACTAGTCAGTGTATGGTGTGACCACCATTTGCTTCATGCAGTCCTTCGCATAGAGTTGATCAGGCTGTTGATTGTGGCCTGTGGAATGTTGTCCCACTCCTCTTCAATGGCTGTTCAAAGTTGCTGAATATTGGCGGGAACTGGACCACGCTGTCGTACACATCGATCCAGAGCATCCCAAACTTGCTCAATGGGTGACATGTCTGGTGAGTATGCAGGCCATGGAAGAACTGGGACATTTTTAGATTCCAGGAATTGTGTACAGATCCTTGCAACATGGGGCTGTGCATTATCATGCAGAAAAATGAGGTGATGGCGGTGGATGAATGGCACGACAATTGTCCTCAATGGGTATCTCTGTGCATTCAAATTGCCATCAATAAAATGCAATTGTGTTCGTTGCCATATCTTATGCCTGCCCATACCATAACCCCACCTCCACCATGGGGCACTCATGGTTATTAACATTAAATTCTCTGGCAACAGCTCTGGTGGACATTCCTGCAGTCAGCATGACAATTGGCCTTTTATTGTCCCCAGCACAAGGTGCACCTGTGTAATGATCATGCTGTTTAATCAGCTTCTTGATATGCCACACCTGTCAGGTGGATGGATTATCTTGACAAATGATAAATGCTCACTAACAGGGATGTAAACAAATTTGTGCACACAATTAGAGCGAAATAAGCTTTTTGTGCATATGGAACATTTCTGGGATCTTTTATTTCAGCTCATGAAACATGGGATCAACACTTTACATGTTGCGTTTGTATTTTTGTTCAGTGTAAAGCATTTTTTTATCGCAAATTGTCTCAGAGATATTTGCATACAAGGAAGGAAATTACCTTGAGGGGAAATAAAAGCTGGGCTAAGCTGTCGCTGTGGTGTTGAAAGTTCAGCCAATCTCCTCTTGTCTCTCTGAGTGTTTATAGTTGGGCTCAGAGAGACAGGGTCACACAATGGAACTGTGGCGTATGCACCAGGCTAGATCTCCCTGGCCAAACTGGACACCAGACCGAACCAGACCAAAGCCAGATTTAAAAACACATTAATCAGTCCAAACCGGGCAGAGACCAAACCTGACTTATTAACCATCCGTGGATCCAAACCCAGACTGCATAAACTGTCAGCTAACATCAAGTTATTGTCATGGCTGCATTTGATCAGCCTTTTTTTCTACCACCATGTGAGTCTCTTTCCCAGAACAGATTTGGCATGTCTTTCCACTTCTCTCCTCCTCGCCCCCATTTTCCTCCTCTTCCTCTGCATCCTTTCTTACTTCCTTCTCTGCTCATTTTCCATCTCTAGTTCCTCTCTTCTCTCTGTCACCTCCCTCTTCCCTTGTTTCATTTTCTCATTTGTCTCTCTCTCTCTGGTCACATTTCAAATCGCTCAGATGAGATGCTCGTTTCCCTCAGCAGAATCAACTATCTAATCTGGGCCTGTAGCATCTTTGAACAAGTCTCATTCTCCACTCTTGTCTCTCTTTTTCTCCCCGCTGTTTTAATAATAATAATAATATGCCATTTAGCAGACACTTTTATCCAAAGCGACTTACAGTCATGTGTGCATACATTTTTACGTATGGGTGGTCCTGGGGATCGAACCCACTACCCTGGCGTTACAAGCGCCATGCTCTACCAATTGAGGTCCCTCTCTCTCCTCATCCTCATCCTCTCCTCATCCTCTCTCCTCTAATCCACCAATGCCATGTTCTCTCTCCTCATCCTCTCTCCTCTAATCCACCAATGCCATGTTCTCTCTCCTCAGACTCTAGAATGTCTTCCTCATTCTCTTCACTTTCCTTATCTCTTGTTCCCAACTCACTCTTTCTGTTTTCCCTCTTTTTAGTCTCTCCTCTTTTCTACTCATTCTCTCATTTGCCACGCTGTTTTTCTTCCTCCCCAATTCTTTGTCCACACTCATTCCCTCTAACCTTTCCTTCCTCCTCACTCTTAACATCCCCTCATCCTCTCTTCTTCTCCTCACTCTCTCTATCCCGGCTCTCTCCTTTTAAGTCCTTCTCTCACTCCTTCTTCCCTCTCTATCTCTGGTGTACTTCACTCCATCCTCTACTCTTAATGGTTTGCTGTTGGCTTCTCTGTTCTCAGAGTGTATTCCGAGAACAACCATGATTTATAAAGCATATTAGTGATGAGCAGAGCCACAAAGAGGAAACACAAGAACGCTGGTTGCTTTAGAAAATGGCTCAGCTGATAATGTTTTGTGTGTTTGCGGTTAATTTAGTTTGGCATCGCCGCAGGCAGAAAATTGGAATGTGTTTGGTGCCATGCTTCAGCGGGTACGGTAAATGGAACATCCTCCTCTCACAATGGGCCGTAGGACACGTGCGATCGTAGAAGCCGATAAAGCCTTTACGCTTTGGCACACTCAGAAAATAAAGGGCTGTGACGCAAAAACACTATCGCAATTTTGCCAAGAGAGAGGCTGTGTTTGAACTTGTTAACTAATGGGGGAGAGATTAAAACAGTGATGTGCAGCAAATTAAAGGAGTATGAATAGAGACCTCAGCTCAGTGTTCTGATATGAAACCATGACCGTTGTTCTTTCATGGTGGAGGAATAACACAAATACTTTTTTAGGGGGTAGATCAGCTTTAATATCGCAGATAGATTGTGGCTTCCATCAATGTAATTGTCTGCATAATTTCCAATCCCCCATATATATATATATACTGTATATATATACAGTGGGGAAAAAAAGTATTTAGTCAGCCACCAATTGTGCAAGTTCTCCCACTTAAAAAGATGAGAGAGGCCTGTAATTTTCATCATAGGTACACGTCAACTATGACAGACAAAATGAGAAAAAAAAATCCAGAAAATCACATTGTAGGATTTTTAATGAATTTATTTGCAAATTATGGTGGAAAATAAGTATTTGGTCAATAACAAAAGTTTCTCAATACTTTGTTATATACCCTTTGTTGGCAATGACACAGGTCAAACGTTTTCTGTAAGTCTTCACAAGGTTTTCACACACTGTTGCTGGTATTTTGGCCCATTCCTCCATGCAGATCTCCTCTAGAGCAGTGATGTTTTGGGGCTGTCGCTGGGCAACACAGACTTTCAACTCCCTCCAAAGATTTTCTATGGGGTTGAGATCTGGAGACTGGCTAGGCCACTCCAGGACCTTGAAATGCTTCTTACGAAGCCACTCCTTCGTTGCCCGGGCGGTGTGTTTGGGATCATTGTCATGCTGAAAGACCCAGCCACGTTTCATCTTCAATGCCCTTGCTGATGGAAGGAGGTTTTCACTCAAAATCTCACGATACATGGCCCCATTCATTCTTTCCTTTACACGGATCAGTCGTCCTGGTCCCTTTGCAGAAAAACAGCCCCAAAGCATGATGTTTCCACCACCATGCTTCACAGTAGGTATGGTGTTCTTTGGATGCAACTCAGCATTCTTTATCCTCCAAACACGACTGAGTTGAGTTTTTACCAAAAAGTTATATTTTGGTTTCATCTGACCATATGACATTCTCCCAATCCTCTTCTGGATCATCCAAAGGCACTCTAGCAAACTTCAGACGGGCCTGGACATGTACTGGCTTAAGCAGGGGGACTGCAGGATTTGAGTCCCTGGCGGCGTAGTGTGTTACTGATGGTAGGCTTTGTTACTTTGGTCCCAGCTCTCTGTAGGTCATTCACTAGGTCCCCCCATGTGGTTCTGGGATTTTTGCTCACCGTTCTTGTGATCATTTTGACCCCACGGGGTGAGCTCTTGCGTGGAGCCCCAGATCGAGGGAGATTATCAGTGGTCTTGTATGTCTTCCATTTCCTAATAATTGCTCCCACAGTTGATTTCTTCAAACCAAGCTGCTTACCTATTGCAGATTCAGTCTTCCCAGCCTGGTGCAGGTCTACAATTTTGTTTCTGGTGTCCTTTGACAGCTCTTTGGTCTTGGCCATAGTGGAGTTTGGAGTGTGACTGTTTGAGGTTGTGGACAGGTGTCTTTTATACGGATAACAAGTTCAAACAGGTGCCATTAATACAGGTAACGAGTGGAGGACAGAGGAGCCTCTTAAAGAAGAAGTTACAGGTCTGTGAGAGCCAGAAATCTTGCTTGTTTGTAGGTGACCAAATACTTATTTTCCACCATAATTTGCAAATAAATTCATTAAAAATCCTACAATGTGATTTTCTGGAATTTCTTTTCTCAATTTGTCTGTCATAGTTGACGTGTACCTATGATGAAAATTACAGGCCTCTCTCATCTTTTTAAGTGGGAGAACTTGCACAATTGGTGGCTGACTAAATACTTTTTTTCCCCACTGTATATATATTTTTAAATATATTTTTCTTTATTATTTTCCCCTAACCCCACCACCCCTCCTCTAATTGGAGTAAACTAATGGAAAACAACACTTAGGCTTCTACTTCCAGCTTATACATACTATGTAAGTTTTATTTTTATTTTGATATTCCACCAATATCAATCGGTCCCAAACATTTCAACATCAATAAACATGTTTTCCTTTCCTTGTCTCTTATGCAATGTTTTTGTGTAGATATTACTATGGCACAATATCCTTTCCTTTCTGAGGACTAGATATGTCTGCTGTGTTTCTTTATAAAAGCCTGTGTAGTATCTAAACAATTGATGACTTTGCTGACGTTTGCAAATGGTGTCTCAGAGGAAGTTGACTCAGCTTGTGGAAGCATCTGGAGAGCATTTCTATAGGGGCACCCTAAAACAGAGGAAGTCTGTTATGTGGCGTCCTGGGATTGGTCTGTAGGGGAAACCACCCATATCATGTCACAGATTATAAATACTATGGTTGGGACAAAGGAGGGGAGTACAACATATTAGAGATTGGGCCGGTTATTCTCCAGATGTCTGCAGAAGTCTGTAAATTGGCGCTGAAATCTTCAATGTAAATAAACTATTATAATCGAGGACAGTGTCAGCGGATTCCTTGTTCTCACAGCATAATTAGCATCATTATTTAGGTACCACACCTGCCTGTCAATCTTTGGTACCCAAAAATAATTTGCACCCAACTGAAGCTCCCTGACAAGAACTGTAAGAAAATAGATTTGTTTACTTCAGCCAGGAATGACTGTTCTGATCGGAAGACCTTTGAGAGCCAAGTTTAAAGAAGACTAAGCTCAAAATAGTCTCAGAACACTCCCTGTCCAAAATCATCTCTCTTCCAAACTACCCATAGGAACATTAAGCTTTTGCACCAGTCCAAAGTTTTTTTTCAGAGATGAAAAATAAATGAAAATACAAAGCCAAACCATTCTTTACTCTTACCTCCGTTTGAGGTCTCAATCCTTCTCTTAGCCTTAATATATCATTTTAGAATGACACATTTGATATATCCCAACCGAAAAATCCAGGTGAGAACTTTGCCCTGTGCAAACAAGTAGTAAATCTGTCTCTTATAATTTGAACAGTCATCCCTGTGAGGACCCTAAGGTGTCCTGTGAGTGGGCCTGACTATAAAGGCCAGTAAACACTTCAGCCCTCCCACACGCCTGTCACAGTTCGGCAGTGCCCTGGCACTTATTCACTCTAATAGCCATCTCCTTTCCAGCGCTGAGAAATAGTTTGGCTGGTTCAATGCCTTGCTCTGACAGCCACTTCTCTTTTTCATCCTCTCTCTGCTCACCAATGGCCCTTCTTCCAGCTCTTCCAATCTAACGCCCCCACCCCGAGAGAGAGAGAGAGAGAGAGAGAGAGAGAGAGAGAGAGAGAGGAGTTTGTGACAATGTCACAAACACATTAGAGGGAGACTCTCCTCAGCCCTTTACAGCCCAGAGCCCTGGGCACTTAAACAAGAGCTCTGGAGATCCAAGGCCTTATATAACCATCCTGAACAGGCCTCTACTCTGTCTCTCTTTATTTAATAAACAGCCGAATGTAACCAGACCAGCCGCATATGCAGCCCCATGCTTCAGACCCAGACAGCACTGTAAGTGATTGTATTCCCCATGCTGCTGTATTTCTTCACTGTTTTCAGAAGCACAATGGATGGTTGTCGTGGGAACTGAGGATGGTCGTTAATCACAACTATATATCTCTAAGAGAGGGATGCATAGAAACAGAACAGAGCAGCGTTCGATAAGAGACAACATTTTAGGCTGTATTAAAAGCATGCTGCCTCTGTCGCCTCCACTTTCCAATTAGATAAACACTGTAGGTGTAATAATAATAATATGGGTGGTCCCGGGGATTTTTTATGGGTGGTCCCGGGGATCGAACCCACTACCTTAGCGTTCCAAGCGCCGGGCTCTACCAGCTGAGCTACAGAGGACCAGTGTAGTGTGGGTGAGCTGAGCACAGATCTTTATCTGGAGTTCAGAGCTGAAGCCTGTTGACTGCTTTCTATGAAACGTTCAATTACTTAATGTATTGTGTGGGGGAGAGAGATTGATGGGAGATACACTCAAGACTTCACAACTCAAGAGTTTATCAGAAGTTTTGTTGATGTAGGATGACATCTCTCATAACAAATATGCCACTATGAAAGTGTCAAAAAGTATTACCCAGTTATGAAAATTTATTTATTTACTTGGACAGCAACCTGTATCTGTGGGATGGTTCGTATAGAGTTACACAGTAAGGTAATATAGAAAGAGTGAGACCCATCTGTGTGGTGGTGGTGGTATGAGTCCTGAGAGGAGCTCTCTTGAACAAGCCCCCTGATTGAATTCAGTCATCTGGACGAGAGGAGAGACAAGATGGGCCATGATTAAAAAAGGACAGGGGGTGAGAGAGGGATGAGGCAAGAGACGGCGGGCAGGCCTCTGCACTCTAGTTATGAATGTGTCTCTCTCTGCTATATGGACGCATTGTATGATACACAGAGAGCAACTGGCAGCAAAAGAGCTGTGTTCTAGGGTTGGTGGTTATCGAGGGGGAGTGTTGGAAAGATTTTTCACATTAAGAGAGGAACTGTTGTCATTCACAATGGATGTAAAAAAAAAGCCTTGGTTGACTTTCTGCGTAATGAAAATAATATGTTCTCTTTGCCTATGTAATAGACATACTTGGGAAACTGAACAAACTGAACGCAAATATAAAAACATTCTACAGATGAGTGACCGAATCAGTGCATTCAGATGAAAAAAATCTTATTGGAGAGAGAGTCTTTCAAAAGCGAACCATGCCCCCTCCCCTCGGCTGTGCATGTTTCTAACAGAGAACAGCATCAGTAAGTGTCCCACACGAGTGATGACTGCTCACCTCCAACGCCTGAAAGAGCACTACTACTTCCCAATCTGTTTGACTGTGATCCTGGCTCAGATCCTGGCAGTAAGTGAAATCAAACAGCTGATCGAGCGGTCATAAAAACAAAAAAGTTAATTAGATGAATCAATCGACTCTTTAAAACAGTGTAAAGTGCATAAGAGAGCTTCAAAGAGTAGGTTTAACAACATGTGCAGTCAATGGTCAGCAGCCATCCAATCTGGAATTTACATGCCCCATTCAAAAAATACAGAACTAAGAACAGATATAGCTCCTGGTTCTCCTCAGACTTGGCTGCCCTTGACCAGCACAAAAACATCCTGTGGCGTACTGCATTAGCATCAAATAGCCCCCGCGATATGCAACTTTTCAGGGAAGTTAGGAACCAATATACACAAGCAGTCAGGAAAGCAAAGGCTAACTTTTTCAAACAGAAATTTGCATCCTGTAGCACTAACTCCAAAAAGTTTTGGGACACTGTAAAGTCCATGGAGAATAAGAGCACTTCCTCCCAGCTGCCCACTGCACTGAGGCTAGGAAACACTATCACCACCGATAAATCTACAATAATCGATAATTTCAACAAGCATTTTGCTACGGCTGGCCATGCTTTCCACCTGGCTACCACTACCCCGGCCACCAACTCTGCACCCTCCGCTGCAACTTGCCCATGCCCCCCCGCATCTCCTTCACACAAATTCAGACAGCTGATGTTCTGAAAGAGCTGCAAAATCTGGACCCCTACAAATCAGCTGGGCTAGACAATCTGGACCCTTTCTTTCTAAAACTAGCCGCCAAAATTGTCGCAACCCCTATTACTAGCCTGTTCAACCTCTCTTTCGTATCGTCTGAGATCCCCAGAGATTGAAAGCTGCCGCGGTCATCCCCCCTCTTCAAAGGGGGTGACACTCTAGATCCAAACTGTTACAGACCTATATCCATCCTGCCCTGCCTTTCGAAAGTATTTGAAAGCCAAGTTAACAAACAGATCACCGACCATTTCGAATCCCACCGTACCTTCTCCGCTATGCAATCCGGTTTACGTGCTGGTCATGGGTGCACTTCAGCCACGCTCAAGGTCCTAAACGATATTATAACCGCGATCGATAATAGACAGTACTGTGCAGCCGTCTTCATCGACCTGGTCAAGGCTTTCGACTCTGTCAACCACCGCATTCTTATTGGCAGACTAAATAGCCTTGGTTTCTCAAATGACTGCCTCGCCTGGTTCACCAACTACTTCTCAGATAGAGTTCAATGTGTCAAATCGGAGGGCCTGTTGTCTGGACCTATGGCAGTCTCTATGGTAGCCTCCAACTGCTCTTAAACACTAGTAAAACTAAATGCATGCTCTTCAATCGAACGGTACTGGCACCCGCCCACCCGACTAGAATCACTACTCTCGACGGGTCTGACCTAGAGTATGTGGACAACTACAAATACCTAGGTGTCTGGTTAGACTGTAAACTCTCCTTCCAGACTCACATTAAGAATCTCCAATCCAAAGTTACATCTAGAATCGGCTTCCTATTTCTCAACAAAGCCTCCTTCACTCATGCTGCCAAACATGCCCTCGTAAAACTGACTATCCTACCGATCCTTGTCTTCGGCGATGTCATTTACAAAATAGCCTCCAACACTCTACTCAGCAAATTGGATGTAGTCTATCACGGTGACATCCGTTTTGTCTCCAAAGCCCCATACACTACCCACCACTGTGACCTATACGCTCTTGTTGGCTGGTCCTCACTACATGTTCGTCGTCAAACCCACTGGCTCCAGGCCATCTATAAATCACTGCTAGGCAAATCCCCGCCTTATCTTAGCTCATTGGTCACCATAGCAGCACCCACCCGTAGTCTGCGCTCCAGCAGGTATATCTCACTGGTCATCCCCAAAGCCAACACCTCCTTTGGCCGCCATTCCTTCCAGTTCTCTGCTGCCAATGACTGGAACGAATTGCAAAAATATCTGAAGCTGGAGACTCTTATCTCCCTCACTAACTTTAAGCATCAGTTGTCAGAGCAGCTTACCGATCACTGCACCTGTACACAGCCCATCTGAAATTAGCCCACCCAACTACCTCATCCCTATATTGTTATTTATTTTGCTCTTTTGCACCCCAGTATCTCTATTTGCACATAATCTCTTGCACATCTAGCATTCCAGTGTTAATACTAATTGTAATTATTTTGCACTATAGCCTATTTATTGCCTTACCTCCATAACTTGCTTCATTTGCACACACTGTATATATATTTTCTGTTGTATTTTTTGACTTTATGTTTTTTTACCCCATATGTAACTCTGTGTTGTTGTTTTTATCGCACTGCTTTGCTTTATCTTGGCCAGGTCGCAGTTGTAAATGAGAACTTGTTCTCAACTGGCTTACCTGGTTAAATAAAGGTGAAATAAAAGAAAATAAAAATAAAACAACTGACAGCCAGCCAGACAACCAGCCAGTCCATGTCTGATACAGTTATTGCAGTGTGATGTAGACTACCTTCCCACTGGGCACAGACAATTCAACTTCTATTCCATGTTGGTTCAACCAGTGTGTGCCCAGTGGGTTGTACCAAATGGTGTGTTAGCAACCTGGGGACTGTTACCTTATTAATACAATACCATGGTTAACGAGTGTTTTTGCTCTAAATGCAAATAACCATCAGTGGTTGGTATGTCTTTGAATGGCTCTTAGAATAGGAAGGCAAACACCAAACACCCATTTAACATTGCTCAGCAGCTCTACAACGAACACTAAGATTACTTTATACTTTATTACTTTATGATATTTGACTTCCGCTTCTAACCCAACCCCTCCGAAAGACACAGATACATACAGACACATACAGTTTTTTTTGGAGAGGTGTGGAGGGCTGCCACACTGGGCATTCAGGGAGCTGTGGTTGAGGTCGTGAGAATTTTCAGATATCAAAATGGGGTCGTGGGCCAAAAAAGTTTGGGGACCCCTGTATAGAGCAAACAACGCAATTATCACAACACATACACTACCAGTCAAATGTTTGGACACACCTACTCATTCAAGGGTTTTTCTTTATTTTTACTATTTTCTACATTGTAGAATAATAGTGAAGACATCAAAACTATTAAATAACACATATGGAATCGTGTAGTAACCAAACAAGTGTTAAACAAATCAAAATATAGTTTATATTTGAGATTCTTCAAATAGCCACCCTTTGCCTTGATGACAGCTTTGCACACTCTTGGCATTCTCTCAACCAGCTTCATGAAGTAGTCACCTGGAAAACATTTCAATTAACAGGTGTGCCTTCTTAAAAGTCAATTTGTGGAATATCTTTCCTTCTTAATGCGTTTGAGCCAATCATTTGTGTTGTGACAAGGCAGGGGGGGTATACAGAAGATAGCCCTATTTGGTAAAATACCAAGTCCATATTATGGCAAGAACAGCTCAAATAAGCAAAGAGAAACGACAGTCCATCATTACTTTAAAACATGAAGGTCAGTCGATACGGAAAATATCAAGAACTTTGAAAGTTTCTTCAAGTGCAGTCGCAAAAACCGTCAAGCACTATGATGAAACTGGCTCCCATGAGGACCGCCACAGAAATGGAAGACCCAGAGTTACCTCTGCTGCAGAGGATAAGTTCATTAGAGTTGCCAGCCTCAGAAATTGCAGCCCAAATAAATTCTTCAAAGAGTTCAAGTCAAAGACATATCTCAACATCAACTGTTCAGAGGGGACTGTGTGAATCAGGCCTTCATGGTCGAATTGCTGCAAAGAAACCACTACTAAAGGACACCAATAAGAAGAAGAGACCTGCTTGGGTCAATAAACACGAGCAATGGACATTAGACCGGTGGAAATGTGTCCTTTGGTCTGGAGTCCAAATTGGAGATTTTTGGTTCCAACCGCTGTTTCTTTGTGAGATGCGGTGTGGGTGAACGGATGATCTCCGCATGTGTATTTCCCACCGTAAAACATGGAGGGGGAGGTGTTATGGTGTGGGGGTGTGGGGGTGCTTTGCTGGTGACACTGTCTGTGATTTATTTAGAATTCAAGGCCCACTTAACCAGCATGGCCACCACAGCACTCTGCAACGATACGCCATCCCATCTGATTTGGGCTTAGTGGGACTATCATTTGTTTTTCAACAGGACAATGACCCAACACACCTCCAGGCTGTGTAAGGGCTATTTTACCAAGAAGGAGAGTGATGGAGGGCTGCATCAGATGACCTGGCCTCCACAATCCCCCGACCTCAACCCAATTGTGATGGTTTGGGATGAGTCGGACGACAGAGTGAAGGAAAAGCAGCCAACAAGTGCTCAGCATATGTGGGAACTCCTTCAAGACTGTTGGAAAAGCATTCCAGGTGAAGCTGGTTGAGAGAATGCCAAGAGTGTGCAAAGCTGTCATCAAGGCAAAGGGTGGCTATTTGAAGAATCTCAAATATAAAATATATTCTGATTTCTTTAACACTTTTTTGGTTACTACATGATTCCATATGTGTTATTTCATAGGTTTGATGTCTTCACTATTATGTAGAAAATAGTAAAAATAAAGAAAAACCCTGGAATGAATAGGTGTGTCAAAACTTTTGACTTATACTGTAGGTTATAATATGCCTTTTCTTACTGGCTTGGCTTCCCCAGTGATGGGACCAGTCGGCCGGCCAGATAGTACGACTCGGCCGGCCAGATAGAACAAATCGGCCGGACCAGCCGACCGGCCTGAAAGGACCAGTCGGCAGGCCAAATGGGACTGGTTGGCTGGCCAGACAGGACCAGTCGGCCGGCCAGATGTACCGGTCGGCCAGCCAGATAGGTCCAGTCGGCCGGCCAGATAGTACCAGTCGACCGGCCAGATTGGACCAGTCGGCCAGCCAGCCAAATTGGACCAGTCGGCCAGCCATATAGAACCAGTCGGCCAGATAGGACCAGTCGGCCGGCCAGAGAGGACCAGTTTCAACTTCCTGTGTATTCGTCTGCTCATAGTGAACCACAAAGTCCAGCATTCATAGCGTATGCAGAAACCACCCTACTAGGTAGATGGGGCGTCCCAGCAAACTTGGTTCATGGTGTTGTTCACTTCAAACGCCCAACACATAGTAATCTCAGAATTTCTCTAGGCAATTTATTTTGAAAATGTTTGTTTTTCACGAACGTTTGTCATCATAAAATGTAAATGTAAATCATACCCGTGTGGTGTTCTGTCTGGCTGTGCTAATTACATACAACGACAGCGGAGGAGTGATGTGATTCTCGATTAGAGGTAACATAACGTTTGCTGGACTAGGTCAATTAGCTACGTTAGCTAACGTTACAGTCCTGGTAGTCACTGCTAGACTGGTAGCTACCTTCGGCAGAGTAAACATGGTTGTCTGTTCGTTATATCTTTTACTAATGTTAGCTAACGTAAGCTGGCTAATGTTAGCAAATACGAGTAACTCAATCTGGTAGCCATCTATACTACCCTTGTCTAGAAAACACTGTTACCAAAAATCGAATTGTCGATATAGCTAATGATGAATCTGTATAAATTGTCTTGGTTAGTTGGTTCTCAGCTGGCTAGCAATCTTACTGACAATTTAGTGATGCTAACTAGCTAACAGTAAGCTGACAATATTGAAATGTCCATGTTAGATGTGCTAAGCTAGCCAGTCTAATCGAGATCAATACAATTAGTGGGGTGCTTCAATTGTGTATTGTTGTGTGTTTTGTTGTACTGTAGGTACTGTGGGGCGGCAGGTAGCTTAGTGGGTAAGAGTGTTGTGTCAGTAACCGAAAGGTCGCTGGTTCTAATCCCCGAGCCAACTAGGTGAAAAATCTATCGATGTGCCCTTAAGCAAGGCACTTAACCCTAATTGCTCCTGTAAATCGCTCTGGATAAGAGCGTCTGCGAAATGACTAAAATGTAGGTGGTACATAATTTGATTCAACCAGCATTTGTTTCCAACCCGAAGCTCTGCGCAAGGTGAAGGTAAGTTGGCAAAAATGTTTACAAGCTGACGGCTAAAATAGCTCAATTTACAGTAAGCATGGCATAAATGTGAATTGGGTAGTGTTTGTATGGGTGGTTTGTGTTATGGGGTTACAGATGGTTAGATGTAGCCTGAGGACCACAGAGTACCTTCCAGACCATGTAATCAATTTAGTCTACCCCTTTTCTCCTCTTACCTTTTCCCTTTGTAACATTCAGGTTATCTGGAGTCCTTCCACAGGCCCTGCTGAAATATACCCCAAAGTGGTGGCATGAGGGAGGGGACACACCTTGCGGTTATGGAGCACAACAAGATTGTGGGACGAAAACAAGAGGGACACCAAAAGGTATAAAATCAAGACACAGTAATGACACAACCACCTCATTCTTTGCTCTGCAGATTCTCAAAACACAATACGAAGACATGTCTACAAAAATCCCCTGCTACTATTGACAAGAATGATCTATCAAAGTCAATGGGCTGGGGGAGGTTTACAGATAGGTCTTTGAGATGAGGAAGGGTGATGTGCTTAGAGACAGTAAGTGTATTGTTGTGTACGAGAACGATTTAAAGGTGCCATTTCATCTCAATTTCCCATACACAGCAACACATCATGTGTCAGAACTGCCCTCCTTTCCATACCTTCTGCAGCCCCCCAGCCCATTCACTTTGTTGACTAATCTTTCCTCTCAAAAGCAGCTCCCAATGTCCCTCATTGTCCCTAAACAATGCACTAGTCTGTCTCTAGTATAAAAAATGTATGCACTCACTAACTGTAAGTTGCTCTGGATAAGAGCGTCTGTTAAATGACTAAAATCTGTTGAAATCTTTACCAACAAAGACGTGTTGCCCTACGACCCTTCCACAAAAAGTGTAAAATGGTAACACCACAACCATGTCTTTCCAGGAGACATGCAGTACCAGCAAATCTTCTGCAAGAGGTCCAAACAGTTGGTGGTTAAGGTCTACGAGCCCTACACTGTTACGCCTTCCCCCGCTCCCCCTCTCTGGCGCTCGAGGGCGCCAGGCTGCCCATCATTACGCACAACTGTCACCATCGTTACACGCATCAGCGCTTCATTGGACTCACCTGGACTTCATTACTGTTTAATCACCTCCCCTATACAGTGAGGGAAAAAAGTATTTGATCCCCTGCTGATTTTGTACGTTTGCCCACTGACAAAGAAATGATCAGTCTATAATTTTAATGGTAGGTTTATTTGAACAGTGAAAGACAGAATAACAACAAAAAAATCCAGAAAAACGCATGTCAAAAATGTTATAAATTGATTTGCATTTTAATGAGGGAAATAAGTATTTGACCCCCTCTCAATCAGAAAGATTTCTGGCTCCCAGGTGTCTTTTATACAGGTAACGAGCTGAGATTAGGAGCACACTCTTAAAGGGAGTGCTCCTAATCTCAGTTTGTTACCTGTATAAAAGACACCTGTCCACAGAAGCAATCAATCAATCAGATTCCAAACTCTCCACCATGGCCAAGACCAAAGAGCTCTCCAAGGATGTCAGGGACAAGATTGTAGACCCTACACAAGGCTGGAATGGGCTACAAGACCATCGCCAAGCAGCTTGGTGAGAAGGTGACAACAGTTGGTGCGATTATTCGCAAATGGAAGAAACACAAAAGAACTGTCAATCTCCCTCGGCCTGGGGCTCCATGCAAGATCTCACCTCGTGGAGTTGCAATGATCATGAGAACGGTGAGGAATCAGCCCAGAACTACACGGGAGGATCTTGTCAATGATCTCAAGGCAGTTGGGACCATAGTCACCAAGAAAACAATTGGTAACACACTACGCCGTGAAGGACTGAAATCCTGCAGCGCCCACAAGGTCCCCCTGCTCAAGAAAGCACATATACAGGCCCGTCTGAAGTTTGCCAATGAACATCTGAATGATTCAGAGGAGAATTGGGTGAAAGTGTTGTGGTCAGATGAGACCAAAATGGAGCTCTTTGCCATCAACTCAACTCGCCGTGTTTGGAGGAGGAGGAGGAATGCTGCCTATGACCCCAAGAACACCATCCCCACCGTCAAACATAGAGGTGGAAACATGATGCTTTTGGGGTGTTTTTCTGCTAAGGGGACAGGACAACATCACTGCATCAAAGGGACGATGGACGGGGCCATGTACCGTCAAATCTTGGGTGAGAACCTCCTTCCCTCAGCCAGGGCATTGAAAATGGGTAGTGGATGGGTATTCCAGCATGACAATGACCCAAAACACACGGCCAAGGCAACAAAGGAGTGGCTCAAGAAGAAGCACATTAAGGTCCTGGAGTGGCCTAGCCAGTCTCCAGACCTTAATCCCATAAAAAATCTGTGGAGGGAGCTGAAGGTTCGAGTTGCCAAACGTCAGCCTCAAAACCTTAATGACTTGAAGAAGATCTGCAAAGAGGAGTGGCACAAAATCCCTCCTGAGATGTGTGCAAACCTCTGTGATTGCCAACAAGGGTTTTGCCACCAAGTACTAAGTCATGTTTTGCAGAGGGGTCAAATACTTATTTCCCTCATTAAAATGGAAATCAATTTATAACATTTTTGACATGCGTTTTTTCTGGATTTTTTGTTGTTATTCTGTCTCTCACTGTTCAAATAAACCTACCATTAAAATTATAGACTGATCATGTCTTTGTCAGTGGGCAAACGTACAAAATCAGCAGAGGATCAAATACTTTCTTCCCTCACTGTATCTGTCTGTTCCTCAGTTGTGATCCCTGTGTCAGCATTAATGTTGTTATGTTTCCCCTGGCCAGACGCTGTCCGTGTTTTGTTTTATGTCTATATATATTAAATGTTCACTCCCTGTACTTGCTTCTCGTCTCCCAGCATCTGTCCTTACACTACACCACTTCCGGCAGGCTTATCCAGCTGGCCGTACACCTCAGACGGGACAAGATAATTCACTACAAGCACTCTGCTTCCACAGCCCACCATTGCCAGTGTACCTATGCCGGAAAAAGGACCAAAAAATGAATATGGATCTTTTCGATCAATCCTCAAAATATGTCTGTCTTTATGGATTTACAGAAAATATTTATATAAGGTGTACAGGGCTCTGTAGCATCAAACAGATGTTAGACATTCAGATATATCCAAATAATGTTTATTTGTCCAAATCTAAAATACAGAGTATACGATATTTAATGCTAACTGAAAAAGAACTGGGTATTCAACAAGAATATTATATGGTAAAAGTAACATACAAAAAAATACAGTATGGACAGTGTAGTACAGTTCAGTGCGTCTCAGGTGTAGTAAAGTGCAGAGAACTGTAGCTACAGATTGTTACAACAGATAATGTGATTTAACCTAAGATATTTGGTATCCATTACTGGGAGTTACAGAATAGGTACTGTTTGGTGTAGCACAGAGAATATTCGACCAACATTAGCTTGGCGATGCTGTCTTCGTCTTCGATTCGCGGAAACAGGAGTCTCATAAAATGTCTGTGTCCAGTTGCAGGGGGTCAGTTTGAATTTAGGAAACGCTAAGTTTTATGCTCCATGAAGTAATCCTACAATGTGTAAGCCGTCATCTTGTCTATTTCAAGTCTTCACTCATTGATTGTGACAGGTGTCTGTCATCATGACATGCAGCACTTTGGGGTGGACACTCACCTGTCTTGATCAATGAGAGAAGAATTGAAACAGATAAGATAGCAGGGTACGCTGTTTGTCACGATCGTCGAAGGAGGAGGACCAAGGCGCAGCGTGATATTCGTACATCTTATTTTATTAAGTGCACACACGACAAACAAAACAACAAACGATACGTGAAGTCCAACGGTACTAACACAAACCACAAGGAACAAGATCCCACAAAGAACAGATGAAAACAGCCTACCTAAGTATGGCTCCCAATCAGAGACAACGAGCAACAGCTGCCTCTGATTGGGAACCACCCTGCCCAACATAGATCTATACGATCTAGAACAGAAACCAAAACATAGAAAACACAACATAGAAGCTACACAGTGAAAACTAAACATAGAAAATCCACACCCTGGCTCAACATTTCAGAGTCCCCAGAGCCAGGGCGTGACAGTACCCCCCCCCCCAAAGGCGCGGACTGCGACCGTGCCTAAACATAAACAAAACAGGGGAGGGCTGGGTGGGCATTCCTCCTCGGAGGCGGTTCCGGCTCCGGGCTTGACCACCACCCTCCAACAATCCCCCCGTAGCGCCCCTGGTCCGGTCTGGCCCCGCTGGCTGGAGCTGGACTGGACATCGTAGGAGCGGATTGCTTAGGCTCCGGTGTGGAACAGCTGACCGGTACCTGACCAGGCACCGGTGACCCAGGCACGGGTTGTGCCGGACTGACGACGCGCACCCCTGGCTTGGTGCGTGGAGCAGGAACGGGCCGGACCGGGCTGACGATGCGCACCCCTGGCCTGGTGCGTGGAGCAGGAATGGGCCGGACCGGGCTGACGATGCGCACCCCTGGCTTGGTGCGGGGAGCAGGAACGGGCCGTACCGGCCTGACGATGCGCACCCCTGGCTTGGTGCGAGGAGCAGGAACGGGCCGGGCCGGGCTGGCGACGCACACCGTAGGCTTGGTGCGAGGGGCAGGAACAGGCCGGGCCGGGCTGGCGACGCGCACCATTGGCTTGGTGCGAGGGGCAGGAACAGGCCGGGCCGGGCTGGCGACGCGCAACATTAGCTTGGTGCGAGGAGCAGGAACAGGCCGGGCCGGGCTGGCAACGCGCACCATTGGCTTGGTGCGGGGAGCAGGAACAGGCCGGGCCGGGCTGGCGACGCGCACCGTAGGCTTGGTGCGAGGGGCAGGAACAGGCTGGGCCGGGCTGGCGACGAGCACCATTAGCTTGGTGCGGGGAGCAGGAACAGGCCGGGCCGGGCTGGCAACGCGCACCATTGGCTTGGTGCGTGGAGCAGGAACAGGCCGGGCCGGTCTGGCAACGCGCACCATTGGCTTGGTGCGGGGAGCAGGAACAGGCCGGGCCGGGCTGGCGACGCGCACCATTAGCTTGGTGCGGGGAGCAGGAACAGGCCGGGCCGGGCTGGCAACGCGCACCATTGGCTTGGTGCGGGGAGCAGGAACAGGCCGGGCCGGGCTGGCGACGCGCACCGTAGGCTTGGTGCGAGGGGCAGGAACAGGCCGGGCCGGGCTGGCGACGCACACCGTAGGCTTGGTGCGGGGAGCAGGAACAGGCCGGGCCGGGCTGGCAACGCGCACCATTAGCTTGGTGCGGGGAGCAGGAACAGGCCGGGCCGGGCTGGCGACGCGCACCGTAGGCTTGGTGCAAGGGGCAGGAACAGGCCGGGCCGGGCTGGCGACGCGCACCGTAGGCTTGGTGCGAGGGACAGGAACGGGCCGGACCGGACTGGCAATACACCTCAGTACCTCTCGCCGTGCCTCTACATCCTTCTTCCCTTTTCTCACCAATGGCTCCCGTAAGCCGGTGGCCTTCTCTCCTCGTCCACGAACTCGCCCCTTCTCTGCCTCCAGCAGCCCCGTCGTCCATGCCATGTGCCCCCCCCTAAAAAATTTTTTGGGGGTGCCTCTCGCCTGTCCGACCACGGCCCGGTTGGCGCCGCTTCTCCTCTCCTGCCTGGGTCTCCCCCTTCATAGCCCTCCGGCAACGGACGGCCTCCTCCTCCGTAATCTGCCCCCAACCGAGGAGGACATCTACTAATGTTACCTCCTGCGTGTGCTCCTGGACACACTGCTTGGTCCTGGTGTGGTGGGATCTTCTGTCACGATCGTCGAAGGAGGAGGACCAAGGCGCAGCGTGATATTCGTACATCTTATTTTATTAAGTGCACACACGACAAACAAAACAACAAACGATACGTGAAGTCCAACGGTACTAACACAAACCACAAGGAACAAGATCCCACAAAGAACAGATGAAAACAGCCTACCTAAGTATGGCTCCCAATCAGAGACAACGAGCAACAGCTGCCTCTGATTGGGAACCACCCTGCCCAACATAGATCTATACGATCTAGAACAGAAACCAAAACATAGAAAACACAACATAGAAGCTACACAGTGAAAACTAAACATAGAAAATCCACACCCTGGCTCAACATTTCAGAGTCCCCAGAGCCAGGGCATGACACTGTTGGATTACTTAATGGAGCAAAGAAATATTAATTTTAATAACTGAGCATTTTCTAAATTCAACCGGTGCTACACCAAACAGTACCTATCCTGTAACTCCCAGTAATGGATACCAAAAATCTTTGGTTAAATCACATTATCTGGTTTAACAATCTGTAGCTAAGAGAACGGGTGATCATCTGATGATGGCGAGGGGGTCATGATCAAACTGCCATTCTGCTCCTCTTGAGTCATCTTCTGCTTGAAATCCAGCATAATGTCCATTCCATCCGAGAGGGATGCAGTTCACAGGATACAGTTCTGCTACAATGACACACGCAGGTAAAGGAATTATGTTTCTTTCCAAGAATCCACACCAGAAAGAAGCCCAGGTACCACACAGTATAGTCTGTTAGACAAAAAATATCATAAATAATATTCCATTGCACAGTTTGAACGACAGTTGATCTGTGCCAGCATAACACCATTAGGGTAGACTAGTTGAACATGCATACATGTGCATAGGCACAGAGATTACATTTAGAACAATATCTAGCCTAATAGAAATAAATATGGCATAACCCTCAACCTTTGCACAGTGACCAGACTGTACATACAGTTGAAGTCGGAAGTTTACATACACCTTAGCCAAATAAATTTTAACTCAGTTTTTCAAATTCCTGACATTTAACCCTACTAAAAATTCCCTGTCTTAGGTCAGTTAGGATCACCAGTTTATTTTAAGAATGTGAAATGTCAGAATAATAGTAGAGAAAATGATTTATTTAAGCTTTTATTTCTTTCATCACATTCCCAGTGGATCAGAAGTTTACATACACTCAATTAGTATTTGGTAGCATTTCCTTTCAAATGTTTAACTTGGGTCAAACGTTTCAGGTAGCGTTCCACAAGCGTCCCACAATAAGTTGGGTGAATTTTGGCCCATTCCTCCTGACAGAGCTGGTGTAACTGAGTCAGGTTTGTAGGCCTCCTTGCTCGCACACGATTTTTCAGTTCTGCCCACAAATGTTCTATAGGATTGAGGTCAGGGTTTGTGATGGCCACTCCAATACCTTGACTTGTCCTTAAGCCATTTTGCCACAACTTTGGATGTATGCTTGGGGTCATTGTCCATTTGGAAGACCCATTTGCGACCAAGCTTTAACTTCCTGACTGATGTCTTGAGATGTTGCTTCAATATATCCACAAATTTTTCCTTCCTCATGATGCCATCTATTTTGTGAAGTGCACCAGTCCCTCCTGCCGCAAAGCACCCCAACAGCATGATGCTGCCACCCCTGTGCTTCACGGTTGGGATGGTGTTCTTTGGCTTGCAAGCCATCCCCTTTTTCCTCCAAACATAACGATGGTCATTATGGCCAAACAGTTCTATTTTTGTTTCATCAGACCAGAGGACATTTCTCCAAAAAGTACGATCTTTGTCCCCATGTGCAGTTGCAAACCGTAGTCTGGCTTTTTTATGGCAGTTTTGGAGCAGTGGCTTCTTCCTTGCTGAGCGGCCTTTCAGGTTATGACGATATAGGACTCGTTTTACTGTGGATATAGATTATTTTGTACCTGTTTTCCTCCAGCATCTTGACAAGGTCCTTTGCTGTTGTTCTGAGATTGATTTGCACTTTTCGCACCAAAGTACGTTCATCTCTAGGAGACAGAACGCGTCCCCTTCCTGAGCGGTATGACGGCTGCGTGGTCCCATGGTGTTTATACTTGCGTACTATTGTTTGTGCAGATGAACATGGTACCTTCAGGTGTTTGGAAATTGCTCCCAAGGATGAACCAGACTGGTGGAGGTCTACCATTTCTTTCTGAGGTCTTGGCTGATTTCTTTTGATTTTCCCATGATGTCAAGCAAAGAGGCACTGAGTTTGAAGATAGGCCTTGAAATACATCCACAGGTGCACCTCCAATTGACTCAAATTATGTCAATTAGCCTATCAGAAGCTTCTAAAGCCATGACATCATTTTCTGGAATTTTCCAAGCTGTTTAAAGGCACAGTCAGCTTAGTGTATGTAAACTTCTGACCCACTGGAATTGTGATACAGTGAAGTATAAGTGAAATAATCTGTCTATAAACAATTGTTGGAAAAATTACTTGTGTCATGCACAAAGTAGATGTCCTAACCAACTTGCCAAAACTATAGTTTGTTAACAAGTAATTTGTGGAGTGGTTGAAAAACGAGTTTTAATGACTCCAACCTAAGTGTATGTACACTTCCGACTTCAACTTTAAGTCTGATTCAAGTTCAGTTACCTGTGAGGGAGAGGAACTCACTCTCAGAGGAAAAGTTATGAGAGAAAGCATAATTATCATAAACACAGCTGTAATTCCTTTGGTGGGAGTCATCTGCAGCAGGGAAGAGGAAGGCAGCAGAGTGCTTGACAGCTGTCTGGGTCTGGGTTCTGTTGGAGCTGGTGAACGTGAGGAGGAAGGAGCCTCTTGGGTACTGTGGCTGAGTGGAATAGGTGAGGGTGAAGCTGTGGCCCCTGAACACCTTGGGAGTTTATATCAGGTTTAAGCAGGACCTCTGTAACAAGAGGAGAGAAAAAGAAAATGTAGCTATTTAACTACTTTGCTCAGTTAGATATGACAATAACATTGTTATGTGACAGTGCTAGCGAGTAGCGACGTTCACTGAGATAATACTCAAATACAAAAGCATTCTTTGATATTTAATTACATTTTAAAATTGTATTTGATTCATACTTGACTGAGTGATTTATTTTGCAAAGCAGACTTACAAGCTAAACAGTCATCGTGAGAGGTGCAGAGGAAATTGTATGAATGAAGGAAATCAGTTGAATATAATGTTGCATAACAATGTTATTACCTGAGCAGATCACTCAGGTAATAACAGTGGAGCCACAACCCAGTCCTCGTTCTATCTAGCCGGCCGACTGGTTCTATCTGGCCGGCCGTCTCGCCCTATCTTGCCAGCCGCCTGGTCCTATCTGGAAAGCCGACCGGTCTTATCTGGCCGGCTGATTGGTCCTATCTTGGCGGCCGACTGGTACTATATGGCCGGCCGGTCGACTGGTCCTCTCTGGCTTTCCGGCCGACTGTTCCCATCTGGCTGGCCGACTGGTACTTACTGATAGGTTGGACCAGTCAGCCGGCTGGCCAGATGGGACAGGTCGGCCAGCCAGATGGGACCAGTCGGCCTGAAAACAATAAAATACAACAATTAATAAGGAAATAAACTACAAATACACTATACCATTCAAGATAGGGAATGTTGTAAAATAATGAGTATTCGACTTTCTATTCATAGTATTTATAAATAGATAAAAGACAGCATTAGAAGAAAGGATAATTATTGAAATAATACAGTACATCTTCAAAAGTACTTAAAAGCCTGATATTAGGTAGGAATCAACATGATAGGGATAAAAACACAACAAACAGAGGACATAGAAGGCACAGTATGTGGGTATGTGCGGGTGTATTGTGATGGAAGGTGGGGTGTATGTTTTTGTGTTTGGAAAAGTGTGGCGTTAAGTGAGTGAAAAGGGAAAATGGTTGCAAATGCCAGAGCCCATGTGTGTGTGTCTGCGAGCAGGAGTTGTGACAGAGAGAGCTTTCAATTTTGTGCAGATATGGGATATACATTAAAATAGATTATAAATATAGTTTATTTATTTATTTATTGTCCTATCATGAACGGTCCCCAAACCTATACCCTAGACACCCACCTGAGCGACTCACACACTAAGGAGAAGTCCTTATCTGTTTTATAGGCCTACTGCAAGTATTCTATGTGCAGCCAAGACAGAAAGATAAATAAATGGTGAAATAAGTATAGCCAGTTATAATGGTAATGGCTTAGTAGATAATAAGAAAAGACGATCAGTATTTCCTGGCTAAAAGAGAAGGAATATAATATCTATTGTTTACAGGAAACTCATTCAACAATTTTAGATGAAGTTCTGTAGAGAAAGGACTGGGGGGGGCAAAGAAACTCAAAAGGGGTGATGATATTAATTAACAATAATTTTGATCCAGATGTGCAAATTGATCAAACAGATCCGCAAGGTAGATGGATTCTTTTAAATATGTTGTTGGACCATAAACAGATTTGGCTCATTCATCTATACAGTCCAAATAATGATGCTACACGCTTCTTTGAAAATCTACAGTGCTTTCAGAAAGTATTCAGACCCATTTAATCTTTCCACGTTTTGTTACGTTACAGCCTTATTCTAAAATGGATTAAATAGTTATTTTCCCTCATCAATCTACACACAATACCCCAAAACTGGTATTTAGACATTTTTGCAAATCTATAAAAAATAAAAAATGGAAATATCATATTTACATAAGTATTCAGACCCTTTACTCAGTACTTTGTTGAAGCACCTTTGGCAGTGATTACAGCCTTGAGTCTTTTTGGGTATGACGCTACAAGCTTGGCACACCTGTATTTTGGGAGTTTCTCCCATTCTTCTCTGCAGATCTTCTCAAGCTCTGTCAGGTTGGATGGGGAGCGTCGCTGCACAGCCATTTTCAGGTCTCTCCAGAGATGTTCGATCGGGTTCAAGTCCGGGCTCTGGCTGGGCCACTCAAGGACATTCAGAGACTTGTCCTGAAGCCACTCCTGCGTTGTCTCGGCTGTGTGCTTAGGGTCGTTGTCCTGTTGGAAGGTGAACCTTTGTCCCAGTCTGAGGTTCTGAGCGCTCTGGAACAGGTTTTCATCAAGGATCTCTCTGTACTTTGCTCCTTTCATCTTTCCCTCGATCCTGACTAGTCTCCCAGTCCCTGCCGCTGAAAAACATCCCTACAGCATGATGCTGCCACCACCATGCTTCACCGTAGGGATGGTGCCAGGTTTCCTCCAGACGTGACGTTTGGCGTTCAGGCCAAAGAGTTCAATCTTGGTTTCATCAGACCAGAGAATCTTGTTTCTCATTGTCTGAGAGTCCTTTAGGTGCCTTTTGGCAAACTCCAAGCGGGCTGTCATGTACCTTTTACTGAGGAGTGGCTTCCGTCTGGCCACTCTACCATAAAGGCCTAATTGGTGGAGTGCTGCAGAGATGGTTGTCCTTCTGGAAGGTTCTCCCATCTCCACAGAGGAACTCTGGAGTGCTGTCACAGTGACCTTCGGGTTCTTGGTCACATCCTTGACCAAGGCCCTTCACCCCCGATTGCCCAGTTTGGCCGGGCGGCCAGCTCTAGGAAGAGTCTTGGTGGTTTCAAACTTATTCCATTTAAGAATAATGGAGGCCACTGTGTTCTTGGGCCCTTCAAGGCTGCAGAAATGTTTTGGTACCCTTCACCAGATCTGTGCCTCGACACAATCCTGTCTCTGAGCCGTATGGACAATTCCTTAGACCTCATGGCTTGGTTTTTGCTCTAACATGCATTGTCAACTGTGGGATCTTATATAGACAGGTGTGTGCCTTTCCAAATAATTTCCAATCAAGTTGTAGAAACATCTCAAGGATGATCAATGGAAACAGGATGCACATGAGCTCAATTTCGAGTCTCATAGCATTTGGGGTATTGTGTGTAGATTACTGAGAAAAATCAACAACATTTTAATCCATTTTAGAATAAGGCTGTAAAGTAACAAAATGTGGAAAAAGTCAAGGGGTCTGAATACTTTCCGAATGCACTGTAACGCTTTCGTTGGCAGCCCGAGTTGAGTGAGTCCAGCGATGTGTACCGATGATTACTCGACGAGCGTCTGCTAAATGACGTAAATGTAAATGTAAATGTACATGTCCATGCATGCTACAAATCTCCAGGCCCCACGCATATTATCCATTATGTTCCTCGTATTCGCTGGTCCATTGATTACTTCTTTAAAAGTCTGGGGCCTTCCGGAGCCCAGCCAACATTCTTTCCCTTCGAAAGAACCCATATGACTGAGGACACTCACTCGTCAATGTAATTCCTCCTTGAGTATGATGAGTGTGGGTGTCCGACTTGATCTTGGAGGAGTAGAGTTATCCGACTTGATTTTAGTAGAGTAGGGTAAGTCGGTCTTCTGCTCTTACACCCAGAACACATGCACCTCCACATCCCACCTGAGTCGCATCCTCTCCAGCCGGGTCGAATATTTAAGCATGATCCACCCTTTTTCTCCATCGACAGTTGCTTTCTTAGTGTTGATAGGTGGATGATCTGACCCCCAGCCCGGCACTCTGACCGGCACCTCCTCAACACCCAGCTTGTTGAGGAATTGGGGTGCGATGGTTAAGGTGAGGCATTGGGGTGCGATGGTTAAGTTGAGGCGTGGAGTTAAGTTGAGGCTTTGACTTCCTACGGTTAGTTGAGACGGTTAGGGTTAGGGTTACTTACAGATACATACAGATACATACGTTTTCTTTTAGAGGTGCGGAGGGCTGCCACACTGGGTGCCCAGGGAGCTGTTGTTGTGGGCCTTATGTGCCTTGTTCAAGGGCACAACAGCAGGCAATGACATCTAGGATTTGATACCAGCAACCCTCCAGTTACCAGCTTACCTCCGGTTGCCAGCTCACTTCCCACAAGATTTTTCCCATCGGACCTGGGATTCGCTAGGCTACCCCTACTACTATTTATACATTCAAACCCACATCACAACCATTGTCGGCTATAATTCTGTGTGACTGGAACATCTGTGTGTCTATAAATAATTCCAGGCCTACATGTTGTTGTAACTGTGTTAACATGCACTGTTATGGACAAATCTACTATCAGAGCCAAGCACTGCAAAACACCAGTACACAAACATGGATTTATTTTCAAAAACTAAATTCCACTTGGCTGACTTGCATAATTAAATGTAACAAGGCACAATTAACTGAAACATATGGGTGGAATCAAATTCGCTGTCTTCATTTCACAGAAAATTACAGATTTGTATAAAAAGGGGAATAATTAGTTAGTTCTGAGAAACAGCGGCACAGTTGTAAAACAAATAATGAAAAATACAACGAGATCACTAATCTGCAAGTTATTAAAAAAAGAGAGAAAAAATATAATTCTACAATTTGTGAAGGAATTATCTGTGGAAGGACACCAATATTGTAATTATTCTGTTCAGTGGTAGCAAAGTGATTCTGCTTGCAGGAGCAAGGCGAGGAAGATGGGAAATCCATTTTAATCCTAATTTTATCTGCTGGGAGGAAGGTCACCCTTACTGAGACCATCTGGGCATGCAGGGCAGAGAGGTTAATAATTTCCATAGGATTGTGTGTGTGTAATAATAATAATAATAATATGCCATTTAGCAGACGCTTTTATCCAATGTGTGTGTGTGTGAGTGTGTGTGTGTGTTTGTGTGTGTGTGTGTGTGTGTGTCTCTGTGTGTGTGTGTGTGTGTGTGTGTGTGTGTGTGGGTGAGAGAAAGTCTGCGTAAGTGCGTAATGAGAGTCTGCTTAATGGTATTGTTGTATCTATGTGTGTGAGGAGGGGAAGGGGGGGGGGGGGGTCACGGCTAGTCTTCTACAGCATGATACTAAACACACACAAATGAGCATACACACACATACACAGTTTGAGAGCAAAGCAGCAAGATTAATGGCACCTGGCTTTGGATATGGCGAAGTGTTCCACTTAGGTGCTCTGAGCACAGGGCTCTTTAATTACACATACCAAATGGCCTCAGGAGAAAAGGCCCCAAAATACACCACATAAGCAGAAACAGAGACAAACTACCCATTACTAGACTGGCCATTACCAATGTATACCACAGCCTGCAACAAACACACACAAGTACACACACGCACCATTCTTCCTCCAACCCCCTATTTAATCTCATCCCAGCAAGTTGGAGCACACACAAACAGCGCTTTTTGCCTTTATCACTGTTTTTGTACGCCAACAACCCCCCTCCCCCTCCTAACACTCTCCCTTCACCAAACTTATCTTTGGCTGATAGCATTTCACAAGAGTAATTAGCAAGAGGCTTCCAAAACGAGTATCGAATTTTATAAAGTAAGCAGAAAAAGAGATGGTGGAAGACGAAGAGGATTAAGAAAAACAAAGCCTGTACTACTTCATTGAAGTGCTTACAAAGCATGACACTTGGTCGGATGGATGAAAACTTATTCTCAAAGACAGACCTCACAATACAACCACATCACCACAATTGTGCAATTGATTTGTTATACAGTGGGGGAAAAAAGTATTTAGTCAGCCACCAATTGTGCAAGTTCTCCCACTTAAAAAGATGAAAGAGGCCTGTAATTTTCATCATAGGTACACGTCAACTATGACAGACAGATTGAGAAAAAGAAATCCAGAAAATCACATTGTAGGATTTTTTATGAATTTATTTGCAAATTATGGTGGAAAATAAGTATTTGGTCACCTACAAACAAGCAAGATTTCTGGCTCTCACAGACCTGTAACTTCTTCTTTAAGAGGCTCCTCTGTCCTCCACTCGTTACCTGTATTAATGGCACCTGTTTGAACTTGTTATCAGTATAAAAGTCACCTGTCCACAACCTCAAACAGTCACACTCCAAACTCCACTATGGCCAAGACCAAAGAGCTGTCAAAGGACACCAGAAACAAAATTGTAGACCTGCACCAGGCTGGGAAGACTGAATCTGCAATAGGTAAGCAGCTTGGTTTGAAGAAATCAACTGTGGGAGCAATTATTAGGAAATGGAAGACATACAAGACCACTGATAATCTCCCTCGATCTGGGGCTCCACGCAAGATCTCACCCCGTGGGGTCAAAATTATCACAAGAACGGTGAGCAAAAATCCCAGAACCACACGGGGGGACCTAGTGAATGACCTGCAGAGAGCTGGGACCAAAGTAACAAAGCCTACCATCAGTAACACACTACGCCGCCAGGGACTCAAATCCTGCAATGCAAGACGTGTCCCCTTGCTTAAGCCAGTACATGTCCAGGCCCGTCTGAAGTTTTCTAGAGTGCATTTGGATGATCCAGAAGAGGATTGGGAGAATGTCATATGGGCAGATGAAACCAAAACTTTTTGGTAAAAACTCAACTCGTCGTGTTTGGAGGACAAAGAATGCTGAGTTGCATCCAAAGAACACCATACCTACTGTGAAGCATGGGGGTGGTGCTTTGGGGCTGTTTTTCTGCAAAGGGACCAGGACGACTGATCCGTGTAAAGGAAAGAATGAATGGGGCCATGTATCGTGACATTTTGAGTGAAAACCTCCTTCCATCAGCAAGGGCATTGAAGATGAAACGTGGCTGGGTCTTTCAGCATGACAATGATCCCAAACACACCACCCGGGCAACGAAGGAGTTGTTTCGTAAGAAGCATTTCAAGGTCCTGGAGTGGCCTAGCCAGTCTCCAGATCTCAACCCCATAGAAAATCTTTGGAGGGAGTTGAAAGTCCGTGTTGCCCAGCGACAGCCCCAAAACATCACTGCGCTAGAGGAGATCTGCATGGAGGAATGGGCCAAAATACCCGCAACAGTGTGTGAAAACCTTGTGAAGACTTACAGAAAACGTTTGACCTGTATCATTGCCAACAAAGGGTATATAACAAAGTATTGAGAAACTTTTGTTATTGACCAAATACTTATTTTCCACCATAATTTGCAAATAAATTCATTAAAAATCCTACAATGTGATTTTCTGGATTTTTTTTCCTCATTTTGTCTGTCATAGTTGACGTGTACCTATGATGAAAATTACAGGCCTCTCTCATCTTTTTAAGTGGGAGAACTTGCACAATTGGTGGCTGACTAAATACTTTTTTTCCCCACTGTATTTGTACTAATATTTTGTACCTGTTAAATAGAGTTAAAAAGAGTTAAATAGATCTGAATAGATATGTCATCAAGACAACCTGGAGGATTCTATCTATCATTTTGGCTTAAATGTCACCGGGAAAAAAAAGTTTGATATCAGAGTGACGGACTGAAGTGATTCAGTGGAAGGCACAGTATAATGAAAAAATGGCTGAACAATGGCATAGCATCACTTCACAGAAACAATTGACCTTGGTGGGGAAAGGTCGGACAAGAAAGGAAGGAACTTTTTCTTCTTTAAAGGAGTGGAGAGTGGATTTAACACTAACCTTACAATTTACCACTAAACATATTTTATTGTTCAGCACAGCTCTTGGTCTCCTTGAAGAGATGCTTGGCCTCAGTGCCAGAATAAACGCATACTCTGAGACCATTCTCCCAAGAACCGTACATACTTTACATGATAACTGCAATGCCGGGGAAACAAAAATATGCAAAACACAATGCCAGTAAATTGTACACAACGACAGTGAATGTCACCTTTGTTTGGCCTGGGCCATATCCTTATTTTCATGTTCACTTGCAGAGCCCCTTTTAAGGCCCATCCCTCTGGTCCCTGTGGGATTTGCAGCACTGAACATCTTCCTGATGTTTCTTCGAGACTTGAATTACTCTGCGTCCCCTGGCTGTGAAAAACCTACTGTTTATCGTCACGCCCATAAAATACTTCATCATGTTCTGCAGTAAAATGGCTTATCTTCGGGGAGGCATCCAATTCAGATTGTTGTCTGCTAGACAGGCCTATTTGGCTACTGCAGCTCTGGATCTCCCATTTTAATTTAGGACAATTGTGTTTTAATGGTATTGCGATTGTGCCCCTACCAAGGATTCTGTCCTAATGACACTGCTCTGAGTCCGCACCCGGTCGCTAGGCGTCAATTATTACATCGATCTACATTTTGTGTTGTGCAGAGTAATGGACAATTGTCATTACTGCACTGCCTGGGTTATTTATGAGGGGACATTCCACTGAGCTGATCCAATGTTTACATATGTTCTTCTGCATCTAGTATTCCCCACTGTTACCATTTGCAGAACAAGTATTTTTACATTTACACCACAGGAGGCTGCTGAGGGGAGAACGGCTCATAATAATGGCCGGAACGGAGCAAATTGAATGGCATCAAACACACAGGAGCAATTAGGGTTAAATCAACAGATTTTTCACCTTGTCGGCTCAGGAATTTGAAACAGCAACCTTTCGGTTAATGGCTCAATGCTCTTAACCGCTAGGCTACCTGCTGCCCACTCAAGCAGACCAAGGGTGTGAGTTTACTGTACTGCCCTCAGGAATAGCCAGGGCAATTTGAAAAAGTCACACCAATCTCTGTACTGATTTACATTATCAATCGATGGGAAAATTATCAAGTTAAACCTGCTATTTCTCTGCTGCCTTTAATGGGCTCCTGAGTGGCACAGCGGTCTAAGGCATTGCATCTCAGTGCTAGAGGTGTCACTTCAGACCCTGGTTTGATTACAGGCTGTATCACATTCTGGCTGTGATTGGGAGTCCCATAGAGCTGTGCACAATTGGCCCAGCGTCATCAGGGTTTGGCTGGGGTAGGCTGTCATTGTAAATAATAATTTGTTTTTAACTGACTTGCCAAGTTAAATATTTTTTACAAATATCCTTCATGCTACAAGTTCTGCTTCACTGCTACACTGATTATGGCGGCAGGTAGCTTAGTGGTTAAGAGTGTTGTGCCAGTAACCGAAAGGTTGCTGGTTCTAATCCCTGAGGTGACTAGGTGGAAAAATCTGTCGATGTGCCCTTGAGCAAGGCACTTAATCCTAATTGCTCTTGTAAGTCGCTCTGGATAAGAGTGTCTGCTAAATAACCAATTTATTTATTATCTACCCATGTTGTAGTGTGGACACAAATCTGTGTTATTTACCTTAGAGACATAACCTACCTTCCATTATTCTCATATATCATAAAGAGCCGCCATTACACAGTTAGACTCTTCTTCTGCATTAAGTGGTCTCAGTACATAAGAGACTCAGAGTACTTCCACCTGAATGAATCATTACAACAGCTGGAAGGCACAACACACTGTACCACTTGTAGCTCTCTACCCCTCTCTCTCTCTCTCTCTCTCTCTCTCTCTCTCTCTCTCTCTCTCTCTCTCTCTCTCTCTCTCTCTCTCTCTCTCTCTCTCTCTCTCTCTCTCTCTCTCTCTCTCTCTTCTCTCTCTCTCTCTCTCTCTCTCTCTCTCTCTCTCTCTCTCTCTCTCTCTCTCTCTCTCTCTCTCTCTCTCTCTCTCTCTCTCTCTCTCTCTCTCTCTCTCTCTCTCTCTCTCTCTCTCTCAATTCAATACAGTTCAATTCAAAGGGCTTTATTGGCATGGGAAAAATCTGTTTACATTGCCAAAGCAAATGGAATAGACAATAAACAAAAGGGAAATAAACAAGGGAAACATTAGTAAACACGACACTCACAAAAGTTTTAAAAGAATATAGATATTTATAATGTTATATTATTGGCTATGTACAGTGTTGTAACAATTTGCAAGTAGTTGAAGTATGAAAGGGAAAATAAATAAACAGATAAATATAGGTTGTATTTACAATGTTGTTTGTGCTCCACTGGTTGCCCTTTTCTCATGGCAACGGAACACAAATCTTGCTGCTCTCTCTCTCTCTCTCTCTCTCTCTCTCTCTCTCTCTCTCTCTCTCTCTCTCTCTCTCTCTCTCTCCCTCCCTCCCACTCTCTGTCGCTCTCTCTCTCCCTCCCTCGCCCTCTCTCTATCTTTTTAAAAGGCCTTAGAGTTGCATAATACTATTTTCTAATTGGCTGCTGTCCCTTCCACACTGGGTTCATCGTGATGTCCCCGGCAGGCCAGGGTAATAATAATAATATGCCATTTAGCAGACGCTTTTATCCAAAGCAACTTACAGTCATGCGTGCATACATATTTTTTTTTTTGTGTATGGGTGGTCCCGGGGATCGAACCCACTACCTTGGCGTTACAAGCGCCGTGCTCTACCAGCTGAGCTACAGAGGGTAGAGTGCCTCACAGAGGTAGAGGGGCCCTAAGGCTATCAGTGCTCATTTGCTCAAGGCAGTTTTATGAATATATTACAATAGGTTCAAATGCTAATTTAGTCCTTGTTTCCTGGCTGCAGAATTCTTAAAAAGCAGCTATTACTTTAGTTATTACTGGATTAAACAGTCCTGTCTGATGGGCCTGATTAGGTGATGTTTGAGATACAAATTAATGCCAGTGGAATTATAGTCAATCATTAAAAACCCATGACTGAATTAAGTGACTTTAGTGACTAAAAGCTCACTTTTAGTTACCAGAGAGAAAATGCTAGTTGCTGTATTTTAAAGACAGTATGAATCACTAATGTTCAGTATGAATGGTTTGAGTGCTACTTAGATTAGAGAGGATATAGCTAGCTGACTCTCTTTGTTAGTTAGGGGGAAGTTGGTGTTATGGCCCCCATTGGACAGGTCCCTTTCCAGTCTCTATCCCTAACTCCCTGTCCTTGTCCATTCCCCTTCTCTCAACACCCAAATGAGAGGAGAAGGGATCTTCCCACCCTCCTGACAGCCTTTCCGTTCAGGGAGGGTGGAACCATTCTCCTCCCCGGGACACAGAGCAGGATCTTGTTATTCTAGTCCTCTCCCTCCGTCCAGCTGCTGCCCTACTTCTCATTCCGTACCAGCGATTATCATCTTGGCTCAAACCCTGTGCCAGTTTCATCAGAGGGCCATTTTAATTAATTTCATCCTGAATAATTGTGCGGGTCAGGGCTTTGTGTGGGTGTGAAGGATTCAGGGCGGTATGACCATGTGGGCTTTTAAGCATGAAGGTAAAGTGGGTTGATTTGAATGAAATGCTGCTTCATGGCATGGATGGAGAGAAAATGACATGCATTGGTTGTGCTTTTTGTATAATTGTCTTTTTTTCACACAAGATGAACCTGAGAGAGAGAGAGAGAGAGAGAGAGAGAGAGAGAGAGAGAGAGAGAGAGAGGGCGAGAGAGAGAGAAAGAGAAAGCGAGAGAGCGAGAGGATCAGCCTTGTTATGAATTCATGTCGGCCTATTGGACGCTGTATAACAGCCTTTAAGTTGTCAAGGCAACCCTCATTAAAGCCTTCTTCATATTAGCATTAGCTCAGTGAATATGCGCGGCCGGTAATAGATGCTGGCCCCTCTCCTCGTTAAGAGCTGGAGCGTCCATTTGTCAAGATTTAACAAGTGGCCGTGTTCATTAAGAGAGGATTGCTCTGAGAGGGGGGCGGATGGATGGCATCGGGGTTACTTCCTCAGACTGCCCTCACATCCACGGGCAGAATGTAGACTGAGATAGAGAGGGGGGGCAGAAAGACACATGAAACGAGGGAGGAGGAAGAAAGAGAGACGTGAGGGAAGACAGAGAGGGAGAGAGGAAAGAAATTAATGGAGGGAGACAGACGGGCAGATCCAGAGAAAGTGATGGGAGAGACAGACCAGAGCACAGTGATAGAGAAACAGATTGATTAAAAAGGACCCAACTATTCCGTGTGATCTGCCTACCTCATGGTAGCATAGCATCCTCTCCAGCAGCAGGACCACATAGTCGGAAAGACTTAAGATTTTCCACTTCCAGAGTTTCCACTTTCAATTCTGCCTGCTCTCCCCTCCAGCTCCTGCTGTCATCTCCAATATTCATCATGGCAATGTCCCTGACTCATTTGATCTTCTCTCCCTGTTCAAACTGACATCTGCCTCAGAGCCAGACCACCCAGACCGCCAACCTTCAACCAAGCCAGAGTGAGAATTGACATGGTCACTACATACAGGTGCTTTGCTGTGAATGTACCTTAGCCATAAGATATTTGTGTGTGTGTGTGTGTGTGTGTGTGTGTGTGTGTGTGTGTGTGTGTGTGTGTGTGTGTGTGTGTGTGTGTGTGTGTGTGTGTGTGTGTGTGTGTGTGTGTAGCACATGGGGATGTGTGAAACTTACTCCTCAGCCTGCAGTGACGCCACTTGCGCTGCCGACTGGTAAGACACTTTGGGAGGGTGGTTACATGTGCTAGCAAGGCAGAGGTCCGTATCTGGCTCACACTGAGGCAACAGACTCAATAGAACACATGGAGAGAACGGAATCAGAATATATGGATCAATGAAAGAATGCCATCTATGCATCTTCGTCTCAGCACCAACTGGTAGATTAAAAAATACTCTGATCTTGTAGATTATTTAGGCAAATTGTAGGGTTAGGTAAGTATGTCCTCTGTAGCTCAATTGGTAGAGCATGGCGCTTGTAACGCCAGGGTAGTGGGTTTGATCCCCGGGACCAACCATACGTAAAAATGTATGCACACATGACTGTAAGTCGCTTTGGATAAAAGCGTCTGCTAAATGGCATATTATATGTATGAATCATTAAAAAAACAGTTTTGGAGAGCCTTTACGCACAACATATATTGATGAATAAAAAATACAGTGGTTTGATTAATCCTGAAAGTTGTCAATTTTATGTTCAAATGTTGAAATAACGGAAGGTGGATTTTTTTTTACAAAAAATGGTCCTATAAATCTACCCTAATTCTCATGTTGTGTCGAGTAAACGTTGCTAATTATGCTGTGAAACCAAGGAGTCCGCTTATACTGTACTTTGATTATAAGTTGTATTTATATCACAAGATTTCAGCATAAGTTTACAGACGTCTTCAGCATCTGGAGAACAGTGGCCCAAAATAATATGTCTGTTCTGATCTTCTTTGTCTCAACTCAGTACTTATAATCTTTACCAGGATATGGGTGGTTTCCCATACTGACCAATCACCTGTCTCCACACAACATACTTCCTCTGTTCTATGGGGTGTCCCTCTAAAACTGCTCCCCAGATTCTCCCTCCAAGCTGAATAAACATCCTCTCAGATACCATTTTGAAAACATTAGCAAAGTCATAATTCCTCAGATACTACATATTCCCCCCTTCGAGACAAATTAAGTCTCGAAAACAAACAGAATAGGATTATGACAAGTAACAATTTATCTTATTGAGTACCTTTAACAATAAACCAAAAACACATTTTTCTATGGAGTGTAAATACATTTCTATGAAATATGAACAAATCTTTATGAAGTGTGAATACATTTCTATGAAATATGAACAAATCTTTATGGAGTGTGAGAGCGAAAAACCTGTCTGGCAGCCTTCTTTCCAAATATCCATCCATCAATCAAGACAGTAAAATTCTCTCACGGCCCCTCTGCCCCAGGCAACCACCTAAGTACTCCAGATCAATTCATAAATCTTTATCAATGCATTTGAAACTATGATGCAATTTGAATACACCTGAAAGCCCCAGCAAACAAAATACTATCAAAAATGTCCACACTCAGGCTGGTCGACCCATCGAACCCTCCTGTGGATTCTCTCTATCCCTGCCTAGACCCCATGTCCCTAAGCATTCACGAAATAAACAAAAACATCTGAGATCCCCACATGTACCCAATAACAGCAAATATCATTCTACAAAAATTAATACAGAAAGAATATGACACAAATTATGTATTACACATGCAAATATGTCTATATATCATTGCAGACACTGGAATGTAGTCCACTACACTTCATCTCCTCAGCAGTGTCGACTTCCAATGCATCGTCGATGATGGAATCGGAACATTTCCACACCTTCCTTGTTCCATCTCCTCCAGTCCCTTCATATTGTCCTTTCATATTGTCCTTGTTTGAGCATTTGAATCCCCTCTACATATTCCCCCATATGCTTCTGGAAGAAAATAAAAGACCAAACAGTATCTTTTGCAAAACAACACATTCAAATTAAAACATCAATATCAACTAAGAATATAAAAATGATATATAAAATGAATCACATTCTATTTCCCCCCTTTGATTCATAACAAAATACTAAAATCACACTAATATTGAAAAACATTTGAAAAATGATCTCCATCAATACTTGTCCCACTTGTCCATCTTCATCCAGATCAGTAACAGTCAACAACGGCATCTGAGTGTTGTCTCCAGGCATCACAACTCCAACCCATCTCAATATCATAGCCTTCGCAAAGGTCAGTAACAAAGTACAAAAGCAAAACATCACACACAACGCTATCAGAGCTGCTACTAAAATCTGAACCATCACTGCTCCCACTGGGCCTAACTGATCTTGCAACCAAGTCTTCGCTGACCATCCAGCTCCTTCAGATCTAGCAAACGCATCCCTTATATTCTTCAATGCATCTATAACACTAGTGATATTATCGGAACTATCTGGGATCAAAGTATAACAATCATCCCCCGTCAAAGCCAAACATAAGCCACCTTGTTTTGCTAAAATATAATCAAGAGCCATGTCATGTTTCAACAGCGTCAGTCTGTGACTTCTTTGAGTATTCGACAGAAGGTTAAACCCTCTTATCATTTCATTTGCAAAACCCTGCAAAGTATAGGTAATATTATCAATATGATCTGCCAAAAATGTTACACCATACCATGGAAAAAGTCCCAGTCCCCACTTCTCTCCTAGACTTATCCTCCAATGGTAGGCTTCCAGACTATGAAATTCTGCCATATCCCTTTTCACCCTATTTCCAAACCTAGACTCAGATTTATCTGTGTCCGGTGCTTCCCCTCTTTCAATGGTAAAAACCTCATATGGAAGCTTCAATGTCGACATGTAACAACATCCTGTCCATCCATAGGTAAGAATATATTCTCTCACCACAAACCCCTAAACATCTCTAAAATCCCCCAATAGTCACATTACCATTCAAAACTTCTCTCCACATGAGAGGAATCTCACCTCTACATATTCCTTCTCTCACATCTACAAGGAAGATGAGCTGTATCACCCATCCTAACCCTAATGACAGTCTTTTCCTCTAAAATTGGTGCTGGAGCGATTGGCTCCCTTGTAATCAAATGTGATATATTTATAGCTTTAATAACTGTCAATGTTGAAAGAGTTAAATTGCTTCTCACTGTTGTTATAATATGCTGAAGTGTTGATGTCATTGTTGTTAATTCATCCATTCTCCCTAAGGCTTTGAACTCTTGACTTGTATTTCCATCTATCACCACTAGTGTCACTACATTAACTCTCAGTCCTAACTCTAATCCCTCACTTTCAAACTGTTGATTATAAAAAATACACTTATAATCACCTTGATCTTCCTGCTGGGAATTGTAAATATAGATACCGCAATCACCCTCAATCTTCATTCTTCTCTCATCATTCAGCAACGCATACTTTCTCAATGCAACTGCTCCTAACAGATCTAAACTCCTGCCATGTCTATCTTCCCACTGAACTCTAAATTTCCCTTCACCACTGTTCTCTCTCTCTTACTACTAACATTGAAGCTTAGCTGACTGTCCTAGAGTTCCTTCAACCCTAGTTTTCTTAACTTTTTAATCTGACTTTTTCTCCTAACTTTTTCAAAAACCATTTCACTGATTTATCCACAAATTCCTTTCCCACTAATTTTAGAAAAACCATTTCACTGATTTATTTTCCAAATCCTTTCCCACTAATTTTAGGACATGTGATCGGGAAGTCCCCACCTGCTTATGACTTCTTTACACACAGACTTGGCAAACGACTGAGCATCTTTTAGCCTAGTTTAAAATCTTATTCACCTCTTGGTGTAGGAATGTAACCAAGAATAACAGTCACACCCTGTAAACATTATTTTTCAGACAGATTGTCCTCCTTCCTCTCCAATTCTTTCACAGTCCAGAAACTATCTATGGATATGAAACAACTTGTACCACTAGTTGTGGCTGGTACAATTGCATTCGACCTTGTTCAGTTGAAGCTGTAGCAGTGATTGTTGATTTGGTGCACACTGATTCTTCATAACCAAAGCTTTTCTTCTCCTTCTTCTTCTCCCCCAGTTGTATTTCATCAAGTTTTCTGAGAGTTTCTTGATCCTGTTCTTTCTTGTTGTTGACATATCGGTATTCTTCAAAGGCTTATATTCTAAGTTTTCCTCGAAATATCATCTTCCATCATCTTCTTACTGGTGCTCTCTTCCCTTGGCCTCAATGTATGCTTCTCCTCCAATTCTTGGGATCCTTTTCTCAGCAGTTTTTTCCTCTTCTCTTCTGTATCTTCAGCTTCTTGAGTTGTTGTTCCAGTTCTCGTTGTCTCTTCTAAATTATTCCCCTTATCCAGGCATAATACACATCGGTCTATATCTCTTTCTATTTCTTCTTTACTAATCATTGTTGGACAAAATCCTCTTGAATATGAAGCCCCTTTAATCTCCAAATCTTTATCGCTGTCTTCATCTTTGTTTTCCTCAGAACTCGAATCTCTTGTATTCTTCTTCTTCAAACATCCATCACCCCTTCTTTCCGCTCTGGCCAACCTCCGTCTGATCACAGGGTCATATCCACCCATGATCTCTTCTGAATCACTCTGATCATCATCATCATCATCATCATCATCATCATCATCGTCTTCAAGTTCCATCCTCCTGAACCTCATTCTACCCTTAGTTTCCAGACATCTCGGTTTTTTCTTACTTCTGGAGTTTGGATTCATTTTTATGGTCGTTTCTGCTTGTCCTCTCTCTATTATTCGTTCATCTTCATCTCTGATGCAATAATCACCCTCCTGAATGATCACTGGAAGCTGAGGATAGACGTCCTTAAACTCTACTTCTTTCTCATAAGGTGGGGTCTTTTTTGCTGAATCCGTATGTGAGAAAGGTGTACTAACTTCTGTCATTAGTTTTTCTGTTACCTTCACTGCATTTACAATTTTCTCTATACCTTTGTTTCTTTTATCGCTGGTATCTTTTATCAGTTTTTGTCCTTCATTTTCAAACAACTTAAGAACACCCAGCTCTCTTTGTCTCTTTTCTTTATGTTGTTCCCTTTTTTTTCCTTTCTTTTGATCTGCTTTATGAATTGACAGAAGCACTTTCATTATGTTGATGACGTCAGGGTTAAGAGTCCCTTCCACTGGCCATGGTTGTTCAATGTCAGGCCAACGTTTATTCCATTTTCCAGATAACCTTGCAATACCATTAACTAGAGGATTACTATTTTGTACTATATCAACAGGTGTAATTAGTCTTCATAGTCTTGATGTCCTTTTTCCCCATTGTAACAACTCTTTTATATTCCTTTATTATTATTTTATTATTTTAGACTATATAGCTTATAGTTTCCTCCCTTTAATTATTAATAAAAACTAAAAAATAAGATTTATTTTTATTTTTTATTAAATAATTAATTAATCAATTTATGAATAATAAACTTTTTTTTAAATATATATTAAACAATTAATCAATCTATGAATAATCCACAAAAATATATATTTTTTACATTTATTTTTTATTTTACCAATTTATTTAGTGGCAATCTTACCACCTCCGATCAGGAAAAGTAAAGGAAAGTAGTCAACTTCAGAGCAATCCAAAAAAGAAAAGACCTATAATCCAGCAACACTACAGTACTCATAAACCAATTGCTTAATAAGCACCCAATGACCTTAATTTTACAGAATAATGTCAGTACTCAATTCTCAACACAACTCTAATCAAACCCACTCATGCACAAAAACTCCAATACGCAATTACGTCAATTGATCAGTCTGTTGCCAAGTCCCTGTCAAATTGTCATAACATCAAATATGCTAGGCACACAAAATATCCTGAATGGGAAGGTAGGTTTTGTAAATAAGACAGCACTGGCCTTAGTTTGACTGGGTCCCATTGCAGCAGACTCTTGTCGCGTGATGTATACGTCAGCACTTCCGCTCTCTCTCTCTCTCTCTCCTCCTTCCTCTTATCGTCTCTCATATGACAGAATAACAAAGGACAAACAATAATTTAGTATTTTATGCACACACTGAGTTATGTCAATTATTCAATACTCCTCCGTTCACATTTGCGCTAAGAAATAAGCAAACAACTTAACTCAGGAATATTATAAATAACTCAATAACATTTTATTTTATTTATTTTTAATCCGTCAACATATCTCTAGTTTATCAATTCAATAGGTCTCAAGAAAACAGTTTCATCTTCAAACAACAGCCGATGTAACAACCAGAATACATTAGCCTCTAAATTAGCCTCTAAATCTCTATCTCTTTGTTCGTCTGTATCTCCCCGCAGAGGAGTGTAGGCAGAGGAGTGGCATATTTAACCCTACGTAACTCTAGAGACATAAAATCACGCGCATGCGTAGTTCAAACATCAATACGATTTCACAGTGGAAGGACCTCTCTCCCAGCTCTCTCCACGCCAGACAACAGAAAGTTAACAGTCCCGCTATACCTCCTCTCTTTTACCCCTCATAGACAAACAATAACACTTAACAGAGCTCACAAACCATAGGACACAAATCCTACACTATTCTAAACACAATTTAAGAGGCTCTATCCATTCCTATGGACCCCTAAGGTAACATTGTAGCATGTAGCATGTAGCATGTAGCATGTATCATGTAGCATGTAGCCTGTTACCTCCATTGCGCCGTATAATTCCTTTGTTCTCTAAATTTTTGCTACCACGAGGTCCGCGGAAATCCAATGAGCGGTCACATCACCCATATGATTCGTCAACCCTATGTTGAGCGGTAACTTACAATCGAATATATATACCACAGCCTCAAGTCCCCTGGACTCACCTAACTTCACCTAACGTGGTTTTAGGATTTTTGGCCCATCCTAGTGATCGCCTCATTTAAGAGGGCTTTTCCATAGATTCGCAACGGTTCTAAGTTGTACACATATACCTTGGCCTTATTCCTCTTAATCTATTCTTCTTTAACTTTATTCAAGCAAAATATCCCTATAGACACTCCCCCCTTTTTGCGTTGTTTACCAGCGCAAACAAATTTAGAATTCTTAGAACAGACTCCTATCCCACAGCAATAACAGCAACATTAGCACACACAAGTCCTTTTTCACGGTACATCTCCCCAGCGCACACACCCATAACCAAGCGAACCAAACCGCACACAAGATTGTGAGAAATCTCACCTTATGAGCCGGCGTCTTGAGCGGGAGTCACTTCGCTGCTCATGAATGTAACACTGGAGAGACGCAGACCGCCCCAATCACTCGTCGCCATTTTGTTGTGTTGAGTAAACGTTGCTAATTATGCTGTGAAACCAAGGAGTCCACTTATACTGTACTTTGATTATAAGTTTTATTTATATCACAAGATTTCAGCATAAGTTTACAGACGTCTGCAGCATCTGTAGAACAGTGGCCCAAAATAATATGTCTGTTCTGATCTTCTTTGTCTCAACTCAGTACTTATAATCTTTACCAGGATATGGGTGGTTTCCCATACTGACCAATCCCCTGTCTCCACACAACAGACTTCCTCTGTTCTATGGGGTGTCCCTCTAAAACTGCTCCCCAGATTCTCCCTCCAAGCTGAATAAACATCCTCTCAGATACCATTTTGAAAACATTAGCAAAGTCATAATTCCTCAGATACTACACTCACTAATCATAGAACTGTATGACAACGGTCCAGTCGTCGTGAACCGTGCGCCAGGCTCCAGATTTAACTGGCTACGTGTGGTCTGACTTCCAAAATGATTTGAATAGGTTCCAAATTAGCCTAATATGATCCACTAATGCTAGCAACCCTCAGGAACTTTTCGGTGGTGCCGACTGGTAAGAGGCTTCGGGATGGTGGTCACGTGTGCTAGCAAGGCAGAGGTCCTGAGTTCGAGCCTCACTGTGAGTTGAATTAGGAGGAAGTGGTACTCGCTAAACAAGCAGCGTGACGTCCATTATAATGGTGCTGTGACTCGGATATGCAGTTGCGCTCAGTTGAACACTGGGGTCGCCGTTGAGTAAGTTTGAAGGATGAATGTAGCGCACAGGAGGAAGTGCTACTCGCTAATCAAGCAGCGTGACATCCATTGTACGCACGTACTATTCACTACACATATATTTTACAAAAAGATTGTACACGGTAAGTCTTGAAGGCTTGTGTTAAGGCTACACTATATTTGCTTACCAGATGTTGGTGAGGTTTTGTTATTGTTGTCGGAAAGGACAAGTTCCAGGAGAAATCCAAAACCACCCTGGAGGTACTGTAAATAACACATGAACATACACAAATGTACTGTTTATATACGGACGCAGCCAAAACACAAACACAGATACGCACACACACAATATTGGAGATGAAAAAACCTGAATGCATTCTGCAGCGATACGCCATCCCATCTGGTCTGGGCTTAGTGGGACTATCATTTGTTTTTCAACAGGACAATGACCCAACACACCTCCAGGCTGTGTAAGGGCTATTCTACCAAGAAGGAGAGTGATGGAGTGCTGCATCAGAAGACCTGGCCTCCACAATCCCTCGACCTCAACCAAATTGAGATGGTTTGGGATGAGTCGGATGGCAGAGTGAAGGAAAAGCAGCCAACTAGTGCTCAGCATATGTGGGAACTCCTTCAAGACTGTTGGAAAAGCATTCCAGGTGAAGCTGGTTGAGAGAATGCCAAGAGTGTGCAAAGCTTTCATCAAGGCAAAGGGTGGCTATTTGAAGAATCTCAAATATTAAATATATTTTGATTTGATTAACACTTTTTTGGTTACTACATGATTCCATATGTGTTATTTCATAGTTTTGATGTCTTCACTATTATTCTACAATGTAGAAAATTGTAAAAATAAAGAAAAACCCTTGAATGAATAGGTGTTGTAAAACGTTTGACCGGTAGTGTATATGTAAGTTAGGGCCCTAAAGAGGTGTGTAACATTACAGTAAGCATTCATCAGCCTTAAGCATTCATCAACATAAGCTGGCAAACACCTGTTGCTTCCACTGTTTCCAAGGAATCATGTTACATGTTTTTGATATCGTTTATCTCACAATTTTCCACCACTGAAATGTCCCAATTTCCTAATCAAGGAAGGGATAAGAACTGCAACCAAAACAGATGGTTATTGTTTTATTTAATACACTGCTGCTCTGCTCTTCATCTGGCCTTTACTACCTTTAGTACATTGAATTCAGCACTGGCTGACATTTCCTTTTGTTTTTTTTGCCCTATTCTCGGCTGGTTTTCATCCTATGAATATGATGAACATGAACATGAATATCAGATTGGTGTGTGAGAGCGTTCATATGATTCATATGGGGTAGAAACTGACTGTATTTGGCCACGGTTGTGGCAGGGGCAACTGCTGTGAGACACACACATGCTCTTATTAAGCCCACTCTGACACGCTAATCTAATTCCGTTCATCCAAATGCATGGCGGTCACAGCAAAAAAGGTTTCATTCTATTTGTGAACAACCCCAGCCTTTATTTCTCTGCCTCACCCCATCCCTGGCCAGACGCTAGGTGACAGGGGTGGATGACCCTGTCTAGCCCCAGTGGAGCCGATCCATGGGAATCTTGTTAAGTTGTCAGATGGCCTACTTTTGGCCCTTAAACAGAGAACACCGCCGGCTGACATTTATCTCTAGCTTTTTCAAATAACTGTTAGAGATGTGAGAGATGCTGTCGTTGGTGAGAGTGACGTGTGCTCCGCCACAAGGTCTTTTGATTATCTTCTCTTTAGTAGGCCTCTTACTGTGGGGAAGTGTGTGTGTGTGTGTGTGTGTGTGTGTGTGTGTGTGTGTGTGTGTGTGTGTGTGTGTGTGTGTGTGTGTGTGTGTGTGTGTGTGTGTGTGTGTGTGTGTGTGTGTGTGTGTGTGTGTGTGTGTGTGTGTGTGTGTGTGTGTGTGATAGGGTTATGGCTAGTGTTAGAGTTGAGCCAGGGTGTGGACATTAATCTAGGGTTAGAGTTAAGGCCAATAATATAGTTACGGTTACCAACAACATAGTGCTCATCAACATGGAAATAACACAGTAACATCCCTAACCCTTAATACTAACTCTAACCTTAACCTTAGCCTTAGTCCTAACTCTAACCCTAACCCATAGCCCTAAACCTAAGGCGATGTCCCCTAACCATAACCCTAGACTGGTAATAACCTGCTGTGTGTGTGTACGTGTGCGTGCATGCCTCAACACACTCATGTTTATCCAATTTCTTCAGGAAACCTCCAGCACAGCACCATCAAATCTAATGATTTATTCATTAAATCTTATGGAAGCAATTCATCCACTCTCCCACAGCTAATAAAATGGCTGCAGAGGATTTATATAGAAATAAATAAAACCAGACGTAAACAGAAAAACCTTTTCTTTAAGTGTATGGTAATGCCAGCGCTTCAGTAGATGATGATAGTCTCTAAGTAGTGACATTTGAGAGGCTTAAATGAATGAAAAATGACTTCAAACGGCTCAATAAAGGGAGTGGACAAAAGCAGAAGACATTTAGGGCGGCAGGTAGCTTAGTGGTTAAGAGCATTGTGACAGTAACTGAAAGGTTGCTGTTTCTAATCCCCGAGCCGACTAGGTGAAAAATCTGTCGATGTGCCCTTGAGCAAGGCACTTAACCCTAGTTGCTCTGGATAAGAGCGTCTGCTAAATGATGTAAATTTACCTTTATTTGTGTCAGTTATTGACCGTCCACCCTGCGGTACATCCTTAACTCTGAGGACAAAGCAGTGGCCTTTTCAACAGGCCATAACAGGGAAACAGTCATTCTGGAGGGTAGACATGTTGAGGGCATTATGATGTGTCCCTTTGTTGTGTTTGAAGGTAAATTATCATATTAAATGGATCACATTGGTTTTCCTGATTTGATGGTATCAAGTTGTTGTAGGCACTGGGCACAAACTGATTGAATCAATGTTATTCAATGTAATTTGTTAACGTATTGTGACGTGGAATATACATGGAAAATGTACATTGAATTTGAAAAAAGTCATCAACGTAAACTGAAATTTCAACCATAGGATTATGTCATCATGGTAACCAAATTTCAATTTAGACAAAGAATCTCAACCAGGATCTCAGTGATCACTGCCTCATTGCCTTTGTCTGTAATGGGTCCGCAGTCAAACGACCAACCCTCATCACTGTCAAATGCTCCCTAAAACACTTCAGCGAGCAGGCCTTTCTAATTGACCTGGCCCGGGTATCCTGGATGGATATTGACCTCATTCCGTCAGTAGAGGATGCCTGGTTGTTCTTTAAAAGTGCTTTCCTCTCCATCTTAAATAAGCATGCCCCATTCAAAAAATTCAGAACTAAGAACAGATATAGCCCCTGGTTCACCACAGACTTGACTGCCCTTGACCAGCACAAAAACATCCTGTGGCGTTCTGCATTAGAATCGAACAGCCCCCGTGATATGCAACTTTTCAGGGAAGTCAGGAACCAATATGCACAATCAGTTAGGAAAGCAAAGGCTAGCTTTTTCAAATAGAAATGTGCATCCTGTAGCACTAACTCCAAAAAGTTTTGGGACACTGTAAAGTCCATGGAGAATAAGAGCACCTCCTCCCAGCTGCCCACTGCACTGAGGCTAGGAAACACTGTCACCACCGATAAATCTATGATAATCGAGAATTTCAAGAAGCATTTTGCTACGGCTGGCCATGCTTCCCCCCATAGCTTCTCCTTCACCCAAATTCAGATAGCTGATGTTCTGAAAGAGCTGCAAAATCTGGACCCCTGCAAATCAGCTGGGCTAGACAATCTGGACCCTTTCTTTCTAAAATTAGCCGCCGAAATTGTCGCAACTCCTATTACTAGCCTGTTCAACCTCTCTTTCGTATCGTCTGAGATCCCCAGAGATTGGAAAGCTACCGCGGTCAACCCCCTTGAAGGGGGTGACACTCTAGATCCAAACTGTTACAGACCTATATCCATCCTGCCCTGCCTTTCGAAAGTATTTGAAAGCCAAGTTAACAAACAGATCACCGACCATTTTGAATCCCACCGTACCTTCTCCGCTATGCAATCTGGTTTCCGAGCTGGTCATGGGTGCACCTCAGCCACGCTCAAGGTCCTAAACGGTATTATAACCGCGATCGATAAAAGACAGTACTGTGCAGCCGTCTTCATCGACCTGGCCAAGGCTTTCGACTCTGTCAACCACCGCATTCTTATTGGCAGACTAAATAGCCTTGGTTTCTCAAATGACTGCCTCGCCTGGTTCACCAACTACTTCTCAGATAGAGTTCAATGTGTCAAATCGGAGGGCCTGCTGTCTGGACCTCTGGCAGTCTCTATGGGGGTGCCACAAGAGTTCAATTCTCGGGCCGACTCTATTCTCTGTGAATATCAATGATGTCGCTCTTGCTGCTGGGGACTCTCGGATCCACCTCTATGCAGACATCTGTCCCTACATTGGACACTGTGTTAACAAACCTCCAAACGAGCTTCAATGCCATACAACACTCCTTCCATAGCCTCCAATTGCTCTTAAATGCTAGTAAAACTAAATGCCTGCTCTTCAATCGAACGCTGCTTGCACCCGCCTGCCCGACTAGAATCACTACTCTCAGTGGGTCTGACTTAGAATATGTGGACAACTACAAATACCTAGGTGTCTGGTTAGACCGTAAACTCTCCTTCCAGACTCACATTAAGCATCTCCAATCCAAAGTTAAATCTAGAATCGGCTTCTTATTTCGCAACAAAGCCTCCTTCACTCATGCTGCCAAACATGCCCTAGTAAAACGGACTATCCTACCGATCCTTGACTTCGGCGATGTCATTTACAAAATAGCCTCCAACACTCTACTCAGCAAATTGGATGTAGTCTATCACATTGCCATCGATTTTGTCACCAAAGCCCCATATACTACCCACCATTGTGACCTGTATGCTCTCGTTGGCTGGCCCTCACTACATATTCGTCGCCAAACCCACTGGCTCCAGGTCATCTATAAATCACTGCTAGGCAAATCCCCGCCTTATCTTAGCTCATTGGTCACCATAGCAACACCCACCCGTACGTAGTATGCACTCCAGCAGGTATATCTCACTGGTCATCCCCAAAGCCAACACCTCCTTTGGCCGCCATTCCTTCCAGTTCTCTGCTGCCAATGACTGGAATGAACTGCAAAAATCTCTGAAGCTGGAGACTCTTATCTCCCTCACTAACTTTAAGCATCAGTTGTCAGAGCAGCTTACCGATCACTGCACCTGTACACAGCCCATCTGTAATTAGCCCACCCAACTACCTCATTCCCATATTGTTATTTATTTTGCTAATTTTCACCCCAGTATCTCTATTTGCACATCATATTCTGCACATCTATCACTCCAGTGTTAATACTAAATTGTAATTATTTTGCACTATGGCCTATTTATTGCCTTACCACTGTATATATATTTTATATTTTTCTATTGTGTTATTGACTGTACGTTTTTGTTTATCCCATATGTAACTCTGTGTTGTCGTTGTTTTTAATCGCACTGCTTTGCTTTATCTTGGCAAGGTCGCAGTTGTAAATGAGAACTTGTTCTCAACTGGCTTCCTGGTTAAATAAAGGTTAAATAAAATAAATAAATACATTGAATTGTGCTTGGTGGTCAATTAATAATTGATATGTTGGATTCACATCTCCATATCAAACAAAAATCTAAACTAAAGAATATGACTAAATGTTCATGATCGTCGTAAAGGAGAGTAGACCAAGGCGCAGCGTGTGAAACGAACATGACTTTATTTAATTAAAGTACTAAATACAAACAAAACACGACTCGTGAAGTCCACGGTTACACTGACCGAATAAGGAACAAAAACCCACAACCCCCAAGGGAAAACATACAGTTTAAATATGGCTCCCAATCAGAGACAACCAGCAAACAGCTGACACTCGTTGCCTCTGATTGGGAGTCACATCGTCAAACAAACTAGAATACCCAACATAGAAAATGAACACACAGAATGAACACACCCTGGCTCAACATATAGAGTCCCAGAGCCAGGGTGTGACAGTACCCCCCCCTAAAGGCGCGGACTGCGACCGCGCCTCAACAAAACCCCAAACAGGGAGGGCTGGGTGGGCATTCCTCCTCGGAGGCGGCTCCGGCTCCGGCCTTGACCACCACCCCTCCATAATTCCCCGTAGCGCCCCTGGTCCGGGTCTGACCCCGCTGGCTGGATCTGGACTGGACATTGACGGAGCGGATTGCTTACGCTCCGTTGTGGAGCAGCTGACCGGTCTTACCAGGCTGACGACTCGCCCCCGGGCTTGGTGCGAGTAGCAGGAACGGGCTGAACCAGGCTGACGACTCGCACCCCTGGCTTGGTGCGAGTGGCAGGAACGGGCTGGACCAGGCTGACGACTCGCACCCCTGGCTTGGTGCGAGTGGCAGGAACGGGCTGGACCAGGCTGACGACGCACACCGTAGGCTTGGTGCGTGGAGCAGGGACAGGCCGGGCTGGGCTGTCGACGCACACCGTAGGCTTGGTGCGTGGAGCAGGGACAGGCCGGACAGGACTGTCGACGCACACCGTAGGCTTGGTGCGTGGAGCAGGGACAGGCCGGGCTGGGCTGGCGACGCACACCGTAGGTTTGGTGCGTGGAGCAGGAACAGGCCGGGCAGGGCTGTCGACGCACACCGTAGGCTTGGTGCGTGGAGCAGGGACAGGCCGGGCTGGGCTGGCGACGCACACCGTAGGTTTGGTGCGTGGAGCAGGGACAGGCCGGGCTGGGCTGTCGACGCACACCGTAGGTTTGGTGCGTGGAGCAGGGACAGGCCGGGCTGGGCTGGCGACGCACACCGTAGGTTTGGTGCGTGGAGCAGGGACAGGCCGGGCTGGGCTGGCGACGCACACCGTAGGCTTGGTGCGTGGAGCAGGGACAGGCCGGACAGGGCTGGCGACGCACACCGTAGGTTTGGTGCGTGGAGCAGGAACAGGCCGGGCAGGGCTGGCGACGCACACCGTAGGCTTGGTGCGTGGAGCAGGAACAGGCCGGGCAGGGCTGTCGACGCACACCGTAGGCTTGGTGCGTGGAGCAGGGACAGGCCGGGCAGGGCTGGCGACGCACACCGTAGGTTTGATGCGTGGAGCAGGGACAGGCCGGGCTGGGCTGGCGACGCACACCGTAGGTTTGGTGCGTGGAGCAGGGACAGGCCGGACCGTACTGGGAACACACACCACTGGCTTTAAACGGGGATCAGGAACGGGCCGGACCGGACTGGCAATACACCTCAGTCCCTCTCGCCGTGCCTCTACGACTTCCTTCCCTCCTCTCGCCAATGGCTCCCGTAACCCGGTGGCCTTCTCTCCTCTTCTCCTATTTCGCCCTGTGGCAGCCTCCTGCTGCCCAGTCGCCCATGCCGTGTGCCCCCCCTAAAAAATTATTGGGGGTGCCTCTCGTCCGTCCGACGATGGCACTGCTGACGCCGCTGCTCCTCTCTCGCCAGGGCCTTGATCCTACCCCAAGGTCCCTTGCCCCCGAGCATGTCCTCCCAGGACCACACTTTGCCCACCTGGGCCATCGCCAGCCTCTCCATCTCCTTTCCTGGCGCTTCCTCCCATGACCAGGCTGCCTGCTCCTGGACACGCTGCTTGGTCCTTGTACGGTGGGTTTTTCTGTCACGATCGTCGTAAAGGAGAGTAGACCAAGGCGCAGCGTGTGAAACGAACATGACTTTATTTAATTAAAGTACTAAATACAAACAAAACACGACTCGTGAAGTCCACGGTTACACTGACCGAATAAGGAACAAAAACCCACAACCCCCAAGGGAAAACATACAGTTTAAATATGGCTCCCAATCAGAGACAACCAGCAAACAGCTGACACTCGTTGCCTCTGATTGGGAGTCACATCATCAAACATAGAATCAAACAAACTAGAATACCGAACATAGAAAATGAACACACAGAATGAACACACCCTGGCTCAACATATAGAGTCCCAGAGCCAGGGTGTGACACTAAATCAAATCAAACTTTTTTGAAAGTGCATTTAAAGTATGATTTTATTTAATTTAGTCCTATTCTTTAACTTAGATTTTAGGTTGAGATGGAGACGTGAATCCAACATATCAATCATTAAGTTGTAGACAAACTGGAATTAAAGCCAGACTAAATCAGTGGCACAGACGGAACTACTCAAGCAAAATATATATCTCCTTCAAATGTTAATATTTGGTTGTGTTGACAACCAAACACCATTCAATATCACTTTTGAATACAATAAATAGCCTAATAACTTATCGACATGTCAAAAAATTATATGTTGGATTCACGTCTCCAACTCAACCAAAAATAAAAGTTAAAGAATGGGATTAAGCCAGTGGCTCATGTGGAACTATCCAAGCAGTAGATACATCTCCTTTAAATGTTGATATTTGGTTGCATTGTCAACCAAACACAATTCAATATTACTTTTGTAATACAGTAAATAGCCTAAAGTTAAGGCTATCTTACAAACTAACGTAGACATTCAACCTTAAAATGAGTAACACATCCATGGCCACATTTTGAGGTTACTGTAACTTTAAATGTCTTGTTATGTAATCATATTAAGCGTGCATGTTCAAGATAGCATGCATAGGTCGTCACATGTCTGTGGAGATCTTCACAAATGCTGTAATAATCTGCGCAGAATCTCGAACGGCATTGATCACTTGCACCATGTACTTTTAATGTAATCTTTATCTACTGCCTCTGATCTGGTGGACTCACTAAACACATGCTTCGTTTGTAAATGATGTCTGAGTGTTAGAGCATGCCCCTGGCTATCCTTAAATTTAAAAAACAAGAAAAATGATGCCGTCTGGTTTGCTTTATATAAGGAATTTGAAATTATTTATACCTTTACTTTTACTTTTGATACTTAAGTGTATTTTAGCAACTACATTTGCTTTTGATACTTAAGTATATTTAAAACCAAATACTTTTAGACTTTTACTTAAGTAGTATTTTACTGGGTGACTTTCACTTTTACTTGAGTAATTTTCTATTAAGGTATCTTTACTTTTACTTCAAGTATGAAAATTGGGTACTTTTTCCACCACAGGTGAAAACACATTAATCTGTTCCATAAATAAACAAAATATCTGACATTGTATTCCCTAACCGGTTGAAAGCGCAGCGATAGACATTTGGGTGACATCTAAACCAAAAATCAGACATTGGAATTTGGTTGCACTTTTAAATGGTTGAAAGCATAGTGATAACACATTGGATATTCGACTAACATTTGGCTGTCTTTTTGATCAACTCTCAACAAAATATTACCCAATTATCCACGTTGAAATGACGTGGTGTGCCCAGTGTGTAGAAACTAGGCACAACCATTTCTACATAGATCTACCGCTATCTTGCCTTCGCTTTGGGTAAAAAATAAAGACACTACATTATGTAGCTAGCACACCATTGACCCACAATAAAACTGTACACTTTAGTACATCAAGAGTAATGGCGTGAGAGATTCCTTTGTACAGTCTGAAGAGCACTGTGGGATTCTACAGGGTATGAGAAGGCTATAAAAACAGCATCTATCACTGTAATGTTGGAGACATCTGGGGAGTTTGCACTGTGCAGGCTAACATGAAACCATCAACCCCTGTTTAAAAGGGTGAGTTTGGAGCACAGTAATCTCACACACCGTGATCAACTTAACCATGCTATCAGAAGCAGGTGGCGGAGGATTGGAGGACAGAGAGAAAAAAAACTTGCACTGTAGAATAAATATGAAGTCAAACCATTAGAGCTCCGAGTCACAGATTGGTTGGAATAACAACTGCCTAAAACTGTCCTGTGTGTAATGTGCCTGTTTTAAAGAGATGCAGGAGTGCTGTTTCCCTAGGTTTGTCTGCCTTGGACAAGATGGAGGATTGTTATGAGTCCTCCGCCTGGCTGCCTGTTTTCGAAAGTGACAGCCCATAACATGGTTAAAGCCGTGGTTATAGACAGAAAATGTCCACGTAGTTTAGAGAAACAGTGCATAGATTCCCACAAAAGCGAGTGATTTTGAATTATTGTTTTAGAGACTGTAATACAGTGTCACCAAATGTTGGTTCTGAGGCCGTGCAGATAAAATCCTCATTATTGTGATGAAAGGGAAGACTAAGAGAAAGGAGGAGGGGAGAGAGAAAAACAAAATCACACAAAACAAAGCAATCAGTGTTTTGGCGCTGATCCACCACAGTAAATTTGATTGTTAGGGTTATACCTCAGGGTTTTCAGAAAGCACTCTCTTCCCCACAGACATAACCTCATACGTCCCATCTCATATGTTAACCAAAATGCAGCATTTCTTATATTAAAGTGATCCAAAACAAAAGGGGAGTCTGTAAGCGGTATCACCACAATAACTTGAACTTCTGTACTCTGGGAATTTGGGTTTAAAAGGATTGATTCGACACTGGCAAAAATTCAAAACAATAATTTAGCAGACACTCTCCATCATTTGTTTTGAATACACTGTATATGATTATTGTTTAGTGGAGGTGTTTGTGAATTTGAATTAGAATGATTCATGTGTCTGTGTCATATCATTTTGAATAATAGAAAGTTGGGCAAACTGAGAGAACAAGAGAAGGCAGAAAGAAAAGTGAAGAATGCGAGAGATGTGGTGTGTTCTTTTTCTTCTCCCTTCTGTGCATTGGCTTGTGTGAAATGGTACTGGTGATGCGTTCAAGATGGCTCCATCTTTATGCACAATGTTCATGCTCTCTCTGTTTCAGGGGTCTATTCAGGGTTGCCAGGTCCAGATAAAATTCCTGCAACAATGAGAACTCAAAAGGCCAGGAAACTAGCCCAATTTTCTTTTTTTGAGCAGCAAGAGAGGGGTTGCCACATGAGGTAGAAGTGCCTTCAGAAAGTATTCACACCCCTTGACTTTTTCCACATTTTGTTGTGTTACAGCCTGAATTTAAAATTGATTAAATTGAGATTTTGTGTCACTGGCCTACACACAATACCCCATAATGTCAAAGTGGAATTATGTTTTTAGACATTTTTACAAAATAATTAAAAAGCTGAAATGTCTTGAGTCAATAAGTATTCAACCCCTTTGTTATGGCAAGCCTAAATAGGTTCAGGAGTAAACATGTGCTTAACAAGTCACGTAATAAGTTGCATGGACTCACTCTGTGTGCAATAATAGTGTTTAACATAATTTTTTAATGACTACCTCATCTCTGTACCCCACACATAAAATTATCTGTAAGGTCCCTCAGTTGAGCTGTACATTTCAAACACAGATTCAACCACAAAGACCAGGGAGGTTTTCCAATGCCTCGCAAAGAAGGGCACCTATTGGTAGATGGGTAAAAAAAAAAAAAAAAACAGACATTGAAAATCCCTTTGAGCCTGGTGAAGTTATTAATTACACTTTGGATGGTGTATTAATACACCCAGTCACTACAAAGATACAGGCGTCATTCCTAACTCAGTTGCCAGAGAGGAAGAAAACCGCTCAGGGATTTCACCATGAGGCCAATGGTGACTTTAAAACAGTTACAGAGTTTAATGGCTGTGATTGGAGAATACTGAGGACGGATCAACAACATTGCATCCTGTGCATGCATCCTGTTTGCAATAAGGCACTAAAGTAAAACTGCAAAACATGTGGCAAAGAAATTAACTTTGTCATGAATACAAAGCGTTATGTTTGGGACTAATCCAACACAACACATCACTGAGTACCACTCTTCACATTTTCAAGCATGGGGTGGCTGCTTCATGTTATGGGTATGCTTGTCATTGGCAAGGAAGTTTTTTAGGATACAAAAAAACAGAATAGAACTTAGCACAAGCAAAATCCTAGAGGAAAACCTGGTTGTCTGCTTTCCAACAGACTCTGGGAGACAAATTCACCTTTCAGCAGGACAATAACCTAAAACACAAGGCCAAATCTACACTGTAGTTGCTTACCAAGACGACATTGACTGTTCCTGAGTGGCCTAGTTACAGTTTTGACTTAAATCAGTTTGAAAATCTATGGTTAGACTTGAAAATGGCTGGCTAGCAATGATCAACAACCAACTTGACAGAGCTTGAAAAATTTAAAAAAGAATAATGTGCAAATATTGTACAATCCAGGTGTGCAAAGCTCTTAGAGACTTACCCATAAAGACTCAGTTGTAATCGCTGCCAAAGGTGATTCTAACATGTATTGACTCAGGGGAGTGAATACGTATGTAAATGAGATATTTATTTATTTCATTTTTAATAAATGTGAAAAAATATTTTAAAACATGTTTTCACTTTGTAATTACGGGGTATTGCTGGATAATCAGCATCAGCAGGTAACAGTGAAATTAATATTAATATTATTTAAAAAAAATAAAATGCAATGGCGGCTGCGGTGCAATTTAGAAGTAGCCCAAAAACCCGCAACCAATACATTTTCACACACAACATTGTTTTCAAAATAGCCCAATTTTCCGGAAAACCGCAGACATGGCAACCCTGGCTCTATTTAATCTGGGAAGCTGAAGTGTTGCAGATTTCGCAATAGAAATGTAAAGGTAATTTCCAATTGAGCCGACATATGCACCGTTTACTGTGAATGCAACCTCCGCTAAAGTGGGAACATTTCCTTTAAACTTTAATCACGCTGCAAAGCTGAACTTACACAATGCGGATTGAATAGAGCCCTAAGTACGTTTGCGTGTTCCTGAGGAATTGGGTCATGCTTTAGAATAGGCTGTGTTTTCAGAGGCAGCAGAGGAGTTCATTCATTTAGAAACATTAGCACCCCAGGGGTTCTACACACTGAAGCACAGTGTTACCAAACTACCAGTTAAAGCCTTAGACCCAACATATTCGTCCTCTGTCTCCAAGAAACCTCCTAAGTGCTTATGTAATGCTTGAGACCAAGAATGCCCAACACACACACACATACAGTGGGGAGGACAAGTATTTGATACACTGCCGATTTTGCAGGTTTTCCTACTTACAAAGCATGTAGAGGTCTGTAATTTTTATCATAATTATACTTCAACTGTGAGAGACGGAATCTAAAACAAAAATCCAGAAAATCACATTGTATGATTTTTAAGTAATTAATTTGCATTTTATTGCATGACATAAGTATTTGATCACCTACCAACCAGTAAGAATTCCGGCTCTCACAGACCTGTTAGTTTTTCTTTAAGAAGCCCTCCTGTTCTCCACTCATTACCTGTATTAACTGCACCTGTTTGAACTCGTTACCTGTATAAAAGACACCTGTCCACACACTCAATCAAACAGACTCCAACCTCTCCACAATGGCCAAGACCAGAGAGCTGTGTAATGACATCAGGGATAAAATTGTAGACCTGCACAAGGCTGGGATGGGCTACAGGACAATAGGCAAGCAGCTTGGTGAGAAGGCAACAACTGTTGGCGCAATTGTTAGAAAATGGAAGAAGTTCAAGATGACGGTCAATCACCCTCGGTCTGGGGCTCCATGCAAGATCTCACCTCGTGGGGCATCAATGATCATGAAGAAGGTGAGGGATCAGCCCAGAACTACACGGCAGGACCTGGTCAATGACCTGAAGAGAGCTGGGACCACAGTCTCAAAGAAAACCATTAGTAACACACTACGCCGTCATGGATTAAAATCCTGCAGCGCACGCAATGTCCCCCTGCTCAAGCCAGCGCATGTCCAGGCCCGTCTGAAGTTTGCCAATGACCATCTCGATGATCCAGAGGAGGAATGGGAGAAAGTCATGTGGTCTGATGAGACAAAAATAGAGCTTTTTGGTCTAAACTCCACTCGCCGTGTTTGGAGGAAGAAGAAGGATGAGTACAACCCCAAGAACACCATCCCAACCGTGAAGCATGGAGGTGGAAACATCATTCTTTGGGGATGCTTTTCTGCAAAGGGGACAGGACGACTGCACCGTATTGAGGGGACGATGGATGGGGCCATGTATCGTGAGATCTTGGCCAACAACCTCCTTCCCTCAGTAAGAGCATTGAAGATGGGTCGTGGCTGGGTCTTCCAGCATGACAATGACCCGAAACACACAGCCAGGGCAACTAAGGAGTTGCTCCGTAAAAAGCATCTCAAGGTCCTGGAGTGGCCTAGCCAGTCTCCAGACCTGAACCCAATAGAAAATCTTTGGAGGGAGCTGATAGTCCGTATTGCCCAGCGACAGCCCCGAAACCTGAAGGATCTGTATGGAGGAGTGGGCCAAAATCACTGCTGCAGTGTGTGCAAACCTGGTCAAGACCTACAGGAAACGTATGATCTCTGTAATTGAAAACAAAGGTTTCTGTACCAAATATTAAGTTCTGCATTTCTGATGTGTCATGCAATAAAATGCAAATTAATTACTTAAAAATCATACAATGTGATTTTCTGAATTTTTGTTTTAGATTCCGTCTCTCACAGTTGACGTGTACCTATGATAAAAATTACAGACCTCTACATGCTTTGTAAGTACTTGTTCAAATACTTGTTCTCCCCACTGTACACATGCAAGCACCAGCACACACACACACGCACACACACACACACATACACACAGAGTGGTGTAAAGTACTTAAGTAAAAATACTTGAAAGTACCACTTAAGTAGTTATTAGGGGTATCTGTACTTTACTTTACTATTTATATTTTTGACTTTGACTTTTACTTCACTACATTCTTAAAGAAATGTATGTACTTTTTACTCCATACATTTTTCCTGACACCCAAAAGTATTCGACGGGACCGACGGGACTGCAGTGGAGAAGGTGAAAAGCTTCAAGTTCCTCGGTGTACACATCACTGACAATCTGAAATGGTCCACCCACACAGACAGTGTGGTGAAGAAGGCGCAACAGTGCCTCTTCAACCTCAGGAGGCTGAAGAAATTTGTCTTGGCCCCTAAGACCCTCACAAACTTTTACAGATGCACAATTGAGAGCATCCTGTTGGGCTGTATCACCACCTGGTACGGCAACTGCACCGCCCACAACCACAGGGCTCTCCAGAGGGTGGTGCGGTCTGCCCAACGCATCACCGGGGGCACACTGCCTGCCCTCCAGGACACCTACAGCACCTGATGTTACAGGAAAAAGATCATCAAGGACATCAACCCCCCGAGCCACGGCCAGTTCACCCCCTTATAATCCAGAAAGTGGGACCAAGAGATTGAAAAACAGCTTCTATCTCAAGGCCATCAGACTGTTAAATAGCCATCCCTAGCCGGCCTCCACCCAGTACCCTGCCCTGAACAGTCACTGTCACTAGTCGGCTAACACCCAGTTACTCAATCCTGCACCTTAGAGGCTGCTGCCCTATGTACAGTGGGGGAAAAAAGTATTTAGTCAGCCACCAATTGTGCAAGTTCTTCCACTTAAAAAGATGAGAGAGGCCTGTAATTTTCATCATAGGTACACGTCAACTATGACAGACAAGATGAGAAAAAAAAATCCAGAAAATCACATTGTAGGATTTGTAATGAATTTATTTGCAAATTATGGTGGAAAATAAGTATTTGGTCAATAACAAAAGTTTCTCAATACTTTGTTATATACCCTTTGTTGGCAATGACACAGGTCAAACGTTTTCTGTAAGTCTTCACAAGGTTTTCACACACTGTTGCTGGTATTTTGGCCCATTCCTCCATGCAGATCTCCTCTAGAGTAGTGATGTTTTGGGGCTGTCGCTGGGCAACACAGACTTTCAACTCCCTCCAAAGATTTTCTATGGGGTTGAGATCTGGAGACTGGCTAGGCCACTCCAGGACCTTGAAATGCTTCTTACGAAGCCACTCCTTCTTTGCCCGGGCGGTGTGTTTGGGATCATTGTCATGCTGAAAGACCCAGCCACGTTTCATCTTCAATGCCCTTGCTGATGGAAGGAGGCATTGAACGATACATGGCCCCATTCATTCTTTCCTTTACACGGATCAGTCGTCCTGGTCCCTTTGCAGAAAAACAGCCCCAAAGCATGATGTTTCCACCCCATGCTTCACAGTAGGTATGGTGTTCTTTGGATGCAACTCAGCATTCTTTGTCCTCCAAACACGACGAGTTGAGTTTTTACCAAAAAGTTATATTTTGGTTTCATCTGACCATATGACATTCTCCCAATCCTCTTCTGGATCATCCAAATGCACTCTAGCAAACTTCAGACGGGCCTGGCATGTACTGGCTTAAGCAGGGGGACACGTCTGGCACTGCAGGATTTGAGTCCCTGGTGGCGTAGTGTGTTACTGATGGTAGGCTTTGTTACTTTGGTCCCAGCTCTCTGCAGGTCATTCACTAGGTCCCCTGTGTGGTTCTGGGATTTTTGCTCACCGTTCTTGTGATCATTTTGACCCCACGGGGTGAGATCTTGCGTGGAGCCCCAGATCGAGGGAGATTATCAGTGGTCTTGTATGTCTTCCATTTCCTAATAATTGTTCCCACAGTTGATTTCTTCAAACCAAGCTCCTTACCTATTGCAGATTCAGTCTTCCCAGCCTGGTGCAGGTCTACAATTTTGTTTCTGGTGTCCTTTGACAGCTCTTTGGTCTTGGTCATAGTGGAGTTTGGAGTGTGACTGTTTGAGGTTGTGGACAGGTGTCTTTTATACTGATAACAAGTTAAAACAGGTGCCATTAATACATGTAACGAGTGGAGGACAGAGGAGCCTCTTAAAGAAGAAGTTACAGGTCTGTGAGAGCCAGAAATCTTGCTTGTTTGTAGGTGACCAAATACTTATTTTAGGTACACGTCAACTATGACAGACAAATTGAGGAAAGAAAATCCAGAAAATCACATTGTAGGATTTTTAATGAATTCATTAAAAATCCTACAATGTGATTTTCTGGATTTTCTTTCCTCAATTTGTCTGTCATAGTTGACGTGTACCTATGATGAAAATTACAGGCCTCTCTCATCTTTTTAAGTGGGAGAACTTGCACAATTGGTGGCTGACTAAATACTTTTTTCCCCACTGTACATAGACATGGAATCACTGGTCACTTTGGTACTTGGTATTTTATTAGCCATTAGCTATTGCAAAAGCAGCAGCTACTCTTCCTGGGGTCCACACAAAACATGAAACATAACATAATATAGTAAATAAAATGACAAGAACAGCTCAAGGACAAAACTACATACACATTTTTTTTTATAGGCACACGTAGCTGTCACGGTTTCGGCCGAGGCTGCCTCTCTCCCTTGTTCGGGCAGGCTTCGGCGTTCGTTGTCTCCGGAATACTAGCTGCCACCGTTGTATGTTTCATGTTCGTTTGCTTTTGTCTGTTTGTTGTCACACCTGTTCTTGTTTAGCCTAATTAGTGTTCTATAAGTTTCTCGTTGTGTGTGTCTAGTGTTGTGTGTTATTGATTTTTGTCATTCGTGTATAGGGCGTGATTCCTGTAGTTCGCTCGGTTGAGCTTCCCTCCACTGTTGGAGTATTTACGCACCTGTTTGTGCGCTTTTGTTTTGTTCGCCTTCGTGCGTATTTCGCCTTCGGGCAAGAGTTGACCTATTGCCGTGTTTGGCGATCACTAAAGTCTGTTGGACTATCCGTCTGTGTCCTGCTTTTGATTCCACCACTGCACCCACCTACAGCACGCGCTGACAGAATAACACACCTTTTAAATGGAATCAGCAGGAGCTGCAGCAGCCCAGGCGACGCTGGAGGACAGGGTCCGGGAACAAGGTGACCAGATCCTGCAGATGGGGACCGCACTGCAGGAGGTGATCACCACCATCCGAGGCTGGGGGACGCCTCCACCGCCACCCGCCCTGCCAGCACCATCGGCCAGTCAGCCTATTCCGGCACCGGAACCCCGAGGAGTCCGACTCTCGCTCTCGAGGGCTTACGATGGAACCGCGGCTGGGTGCCAGGGTTTCCTTCTCCAGGTGGAGCTGTACCTGGCCACCGTGCACCCGGCGCCCTCGGGACATGAGAGCGTGTCCGCCCTGATCTCCTGCCTGTCCGGGAAGGCGTTGGAATGGGCCAACGCGGAGTGGAGGAGGATCGACGCGGACACCATAACCTACGAGGAGTTCTCCCGCCGCTTCAGGGCGGTGTTTGACCATCCCCCGGAGGGGAAAGCGGCGGGGGAGCGTCTGGTCTTCCTCCGGCAGGGGAGGAGGAGTGCTCAGGAGTTCGCCCTCGAATTCCGTACTCTAGCGGCAGATGCAGGGTGGAATGATCGGGCTCTCGTCGATCACTACAGATGTAGTCTACGAGAGGACGTCCGTCGGGAGCTGGCCTGTAGGGACACCAGCCTCACGTTCGACCAGTTGGTCGACATGTCCATCAGGCTGGATAACCTGCTAGCTACCCGCGGACGTCCCGAGGGGGTCCGTCCATTTCACCCTCCAGCGCCTCCGAGCCGTGCCCCATGGAGCTCGGGGCGCTGGCGCTAGAGAGAGGAGGGGTCGGCTTACTGGGGGGTCCATCCCCTGCACCAACTGTGGTCGGGGAGGACACACCGAGGCTAGGTGCTGGGGATGGCCTCCCTAGGGGAGAGGACGACAGGTCCCGCACTGGGGATTCCTTCCAGGTGAGTAGGCGCCCCACTCACCCAGAGCTCTCTGTTGCACATTTCTGTATACCTGTGCGTTTTCCACAGGTAGCACCTCATTCCCAGCATAAGGCGCTGGTAGATTCAGGCGCGGCTGGGAATTTTATTGATAAGAAGTTTTGTTTAGCTTTAGGGATTCCCCTTCTTCCTGTTGATGTCCCTTTCCCCGTTCATGCCCTAGATAGTCGTCCGTTGGGTGCGGGCTTGATCAGGGAGGTCACTGCGCCACTTAGGATGTGTACGCAGGGGGTCATCAGGAGATGATTCAGCTATTTCTGATTGACTCTCCTGCGTATCCGGTGGTGCTGGGCATGCCCTGGTTGAGTACCCATAACCCATCTATTTCGTGGCAGGAGAGGGCTCTGATGGAGTGGTCTGCCCAGTGTGTGGGTAGATGTTTAGGCGTTTCCGTAGGGGCTACCTCGGTGGAGAGTCCAAACCAGGTGCCCGCATTGCACGTTCCCCCTGAGTATGGGGATTTGGCTATTGCGTTTAGTAAGTCGAGGGCGACGCAGTTGCCGCCCCATAGGCAGGGAGATTGTGCGATAGACCTCCAGGCAGGAGCTGCGCTCCCACGGAGCCATGTGTATCCTCTGTCTCAAGAGGAGAAAAAAGCTATGGAGACCTACATAGACGAATCTCTGAGACAAGGATACATACGGCCTTCCACTTCCCCTGCGTCCTCGAGTTTCTTTTTTGTGAAGAAGAAGGATGGTGGTTTGCGCCCGTGCATCGATTACCGTGGTCTCAATCAGATTACGGTGAAGTACAGTTATCCACTCCCGCTGATTGCGACCATGACTGAGTCATTGCATGGGGCGCGCTTCTTCACTAAATTAGATCTCAGGAGCGCGTACAACTTGGTGCGCATCAGGGAGGGCGATGAATGGAAGACAGCCTTTAGTACCACCTCGGGCCATTACGAGTATCTGGTCATGCCATACGGGTTGATGAACGCTCCGTCAGTTTTCCAATCATTCGTGGATGAGATCTTCAGGGACATGCAGGGGCAGGGGGTGGTTGTGTACATAGATGACATTCTCGTGTACTCGCCTACCCGTGTCGAGCATGTGGCCCTGGTGCGCCGAGTGTTGCGGAGGCTGGTGGAGCACGACCTGTATGTTAAGGCAGAGAAGTGTCTGTTTTTCCAGGAGTCGGTCTCCTTTTTGGGGGTATCAGTTGTCTGCGTCAGGGGTGAAGATGGAGGTAGACCGGGTGTCGGCCGTGCGTAATTGGCAAACACCAACCACTGTGAAGGAGGTGCAGCAGTTTTTGGGGTTTGCAAATTACTACAGGAGGTTTATCCGGGGTTTTGGACAGGTGGCAGCTCCCATCACGTCTCTTTTGAAGGGGGGTCCGGTGCGTCTGCAGTGGTCGGCCGAGGCGGACAGGGCGTTTGGGAGGCTGAAGGACCTGTTTACCTCGGCCCCGGTGCTGGCGCATCCGGATCCCTCTTTGCCGTTCCAGGTAGAGGTGGACGCGTCAGAGGCCGGTCTAGGAGCCGTGCTTTCACAACGGTCTGGCGCGCCACCTAAACTCCGCCCCTGTGCTTTTTATTCTAAGAAGCTCAGTCCGGCGGAGCGGAACTATGACGTAGGGGACAGGGAGCTGTTAGCCGTGGTACAGGCCCTAAAGGTGTGGAGGCACTGGCTTGAGGGGGCTCAACACCCTTTCCTCATTTTGACGGACCACCGTAACCTGGAGTACATCCGGGCTGCGAGGAGGCTGAACCCTCGCCAGGCAAGATGGAATATGTTCTTGACCAGGTTTACATTTAAGATCACGTACATCCCTGGGTCACAGAACGGTAAGGCAGATGCGCTGTCTCGGCAGTATGACACGGAGGAGAGGTCCGTGGAGCCCACTCCCATACTGCCGGAGTCGTGTCTGGTGGCACCGGTAGTGTGGGAGGTCGATGCTGAACTCGAGCGGGCGTTACGCACCGACCCTAGTCCACCGCAATGCCCTGAGGGTCGGAAGTACGTTCCGCTCGAGGTTCGGGATCGATTGATCTATTGGGCTCACACGTCACCCTCCTCTGGACATCCTGGTATCGGCCGGACAGTGCACTGTCTTAGTGCCAAGTACTGGTGGCCCACGTTGGCGAAGGATGTGAGGGTTTATGTTTCCTCCTGCTCGGTGTGCGCCCAGTGTAAGGCGCCTAGACATCTGCCTAGGGGTAAGTTACTACCCCTGCCCGTTCCACAACGACCATGGTCTCACCTCTCGGTGGATTTCATTACTGACCTTCCTCCTTCACAGGGGAACACCACTATACTGGTCGTTGTGGACCGGTTTTCTAAGGCCTCTCGTTTGCTCCCCATGCCGGGCCTTCCTACTGCCCTGCAAACTGCCGAAGCACTATTCACCCATGTGTTCCGGCACTACGGGGTACCCGAGGATATTGTGTCTGATCAGGGTCCCCAATTTACCTCCAGGGTCTGGAGAGCCTTTATGGAGCGGTTGGGGGTCTCGGTGAGCCTCACCTCGGGTTACCACCCGGAGAGTAATGGGCAGGTGGAACGCGTGAACCAGGATGTGGGTAGGTTTCTTAGAACATACTGCCAGGACCGGCCGGAGGAGTGGGCAAGGTACGTTCCCTGGGCCGAGATGGCCCAGAATTCCCTACGCCATTCCTCCACTAACCTAACCCCTTTTCAATGTGTGCTGGGTTACCAGCCGGTTCTGGCACCTTGGCAGCAGAGCCAGATCGAGGCTCCTGCGGTGGATGAGTGGGCGCGGCGCTCGGAGGAGACATGGAACGCTGCACACGTCCACCTGCAGCGGGCCCTCCGACGTCATAAGGCGAGCGCAGATCTCCACCGCAGTGAGGGACCGGTGTACGCACCTGGTGATCGAGTCTGGCTCTCTACCAGAAACCTGCCCCTCCGCCTGCCCTGTCGGAAACTGGGTCGGCGGTTTGTAGGGGCCATTTAAAGTCCTGGGAAGGTTGAACGAGGTGTGTTACAAATTACAACTGCCTGTTGAATATAAAAGTATTAACCCCTCGTTCCATGTGTCCCTTCTCAGGCCGGTGGTAGCTGGCCCACTCCAAGAAAGTGAGATCAGGGAGACTCCTCCGCCCCCATTGGACATCGAGGGGGCACCGGCGTACACTGTGAGGTCCATCTTGGATTCGAGACGTCGGATGGGGGTCTCCAGTATCTAGTGGAGTGGGAGGGGTACGGTCCGGAGGAGCGGTGCTGGGTGCCGAGGAGAGACATCTTGGACCCGTCTCTCCTGACGGAATTCCATCGTGGGCACCCGACGCACCCTGCTCCGCGTCCTCCGGGTCGTCCCCGAGGCCGAGTCGGCGCACGTCTGGAGCCGCGCGTCAAGGGGGGTACTGTCACGGTTTCGGCCGAGGCTGCCTCTCTCCCTTGTTCGGGCAGGCTTCGGCGTTCGTTGTCTCCGGAATACTAGCTGCCACCGTTGTATGTTTCATGTTCGTTTGCTTTTGTCTGTTTGTTGTCACACCTGTTCTTGTTTAGCCTAATTAGTGTTCTATAAGTTTCTCGTTGTGTGTGTCTAGTGTTGTGTGTTATTGATTTTTGTCATTCGTGTATAGGGCGTGATTCCTGTAGTTCGCTCGGTTGAGCTTCCCTCCACTGTTGGAGTATTTACGCACCTGTTTGTGCGCTTTTGTTTTGTTCGCCTTCGTGCGTATTTCGCCTTCGGGCAAGAGTTGACCTATTGCCGTGTTTGGCGATCACTAAAGTCTGTTGGACTATCCGTCTGTGTCCTGCGTTTGATTCCACCACTGCACCCACCTACAGCACGCGCTGACAGTAGCCTACAATCAATACATACACACAAACTATCTAAGTCAAATAGGGGAGAGGCGTTGTGCCGTGAGGTGTTGCTTTATCTGTTTTTTTAAACCAGGTTTGCTGTTAATTTGACCAATATGAGACGGAACAGAGTTCCATGCAATAATGGCTCTATATAATACTGTACGCTTTCTTAAATTTGTTCTGGATTTGGGGACTGTGAAAAGACCCCTGGTGGCATGTCTGATGTGGTAATGTGTGTGTCAGAGCTGTGTGTAAGTTGACTATGCAAACAATTTGGGATTTTCAACACATTAATGTTTTTTATAAAAACAAGAAGTGATGCAGTCAGTCTCTCCTCAATTCTTAGCCAAGAGAGACTGGCATGCATAGTATTTATATCAGCCCTCTGATTACAATGAAGAGCAAGACGTGCCGCTCTGTTCTGGGCCAGCTGCAGCTTAACTAGGTCGTTCCTAGCAACACTCGACCACACAACTGGACAATAATCAAGATAAGACAAAACTAGAGCCTGCAGAACTTGCTTTTTGGAGTGTGGTGTCAAAAAAGCAGAGCATCTCTTTATTACGACAGACCTCTCCCTATCTTCACAACCATTGAATCTATATGTGTTGACGATGACAGTTTACAATCTAAGGTAACGCCAAGTAATTTAGTCTCCTCAACTTGTTCAACAGCCAAACCATTCATTACCAGATTCAGCTGAGGTCTAGAATTTAGGGAATGATTTATACCAAATACAATGCTCTTAGTTTTAGAGATGTTCAGGACCAGTTTATTACTGGCCACCCATTCCAAAACAGAATGCAACTCTTTGTTAAGGGTTTCAGTGACTTCATTAGCTGTGGTTGCTAATATCAAAGAAATATCACTGAAATCTAACAGTACAGCTCCCACAATCTTCTTATTATCAATTTCATTTCAACCAATAATCAGTCATTTGTGTCAGTGCAGTACATGTTGAGTGCCCTTCTCTATAAGCATGCTGAAAGTCTGTTGTTAATTTGTTGACAGAGAAATAGCATTGTATTTGGTCAAACACAAGTTTGCTAAGAGCTGGCAGCAAACGTATAGGTCTGCTGTTAGAACCAGTAAAGGCCGCTTTACCACTCTTGGGTAGCGGAATTACTTTGGCTTCCCTCCAGGCCTGTGGACAAAGACTTTCCTCTAGGCTCAGATTAAAGATCTGACAGATAGAAGTGGCGATAGATCAAATTAAATCAAATTTTATTTGCCACATGCACCGAATACAACAGGTGTAGACATTACCGTGAAATGCTTACTTACAGCCCTTAACCAACAATGCATGTATTTCTTAATAAAAAAGTACAACAAAAACGTGTTGAGAAAAAAAGAGCAGAAGTAAAATAAAATAACAGTAGGGAGGCTATATACAGGGGGGTACCGGTGCAGAGTCAATGTGCGGGGGCACCGGCTAGTTGAGGTAGTTGAGGTAATATGTATATGTGGGTAGAGTTAAAGTGACTATGCATAAATAATTAACAGTGTAGCAGCAGCGTAAAAAGATGGGGTGAGGGTGCAAATAGTCCGGGTAGCCATGATTAGCTGTTCAGGAGTCTTATAGCTTGGGGATAGAAGCTGTTGAGAAGCCTTTTGGACCTAGACTTGGTGCTCCGGTACCGCTTGCCGTGCGGTAGCAGAGAGAACAGTCTATGACTAGGGTGGCTGGAGTCTTTGACAATTTTGAGGGCCTTCCTCTGACACTGCCTGGTATAGAGGTCCTGGATGGCAGGAAGCTTGGCCCCAGTGATGTACTGGGCAGTACGCACTACCCTCTGTAGTGCCTTGCGGTCGGAGGCCGAGCAGTTGCCATACCAGGCGGTGATGCAACCAGTCAGGATGCTCTCGATGGTGCAGCTGTAGAACTTTTTGAGGATCTGAGGACCCATGCCAAATCTTTTCAGTCTCCTGAGGGGGAATAGGCTTTGTCATGCCCTCTTCACGACTGTCTTGGTGTGTTTGGACCATGATAGTTTGTTGGTGATGTGGACACCAAGGAACTTGAAGCTCTCAACCTGTTCCACTACAGCACCGTCGATGAGAATGGGGGCGTGCTCAGTCCTCTTTTTTTTTTCCTGTAGTCCACAATCATCTCCTTTGTCTTGATCATGTTGAGGGAGAGGTTGTTATCCTGGCACCACACGGACAGGTCTCTGACCTCCTCCCTATAGGCTGTCTCATCGTTGTTGGTGATCAGGCCTACCACTGTTGTGTCGTCGGCAAACTTAATGATGGTGTTGGAGTCGTGCCTGGCCATGCAGTCATGGGTGAACAGGGAGTACAGGAGGGGACTGAGCACGCACCCCTGAGGGGCCTCCGTGTTGAGGATCAGCGTGGCAGATGTGTTGTTACCTACCCTTACCACCTGGGGGCGGCCCATCAGGAAGTCCAGGATCCAGTTGCAGAGGGAGGTATTTAGTCCCAGGATCCTTAGCTTAGTGAAAAGCTTTGAGGGCACTATGGTGTTGAACGCTGAGCTGTAGTCAATGAATAGCATTCTCACATAGGTGTTCCTCTTGTCCAGGTGGGAAAGGGCAGTGTGGAGTGCAATAGAGATTGCATCATCTGTGGATCTGTTGGGGTGGTATGCAAATTGGAGTGGGTCTAGGGTTTCTGGGATAATGGTGTTGATGTGAGCCATGACCAGCCTTTTACAGCACTTCATGGCTACATACGTCAGTGCTACGGGTCGTTAGTCATTTAGGCAGGTTATCTTAGTGTCCTTGGGCACAGGGACTATGGTGGTCTGCTTGAAACATGTTGGTATTACAGACTCAGTCAGGGACATGTTGAAAATGTTGGTGAAGACACTTGCCAGTTGGTCAGCACATGCTCGGAGTACACGTCCTGGTAATCCGTCTGGCCCTGCGGCCTTGTGAATGTTGACCTGCTTAAAAGTCTTACTCACATCGGCTATGGAGAGCGTGATCACATAGTCATCCGGAACAGCTGGTGCTCTCATGCCTGCTTCGGTGTTGCTTGCCTCGAAGCGAGCATAAAAGTGGTTTAGCTCGTCTGGTAGGCTTGTGTCACTGGGCAGCTCGCGGCTGTGCTTCCCTTTGTAGTCTGTAATAGTTTTCAAGCCCTGCCTCATCCGACGAGCGTCAGAGCCAGTGTAGTACGATTCAATCTTAGTCCTGTATTGACTCTTTGATGGTTTGTCGGAGGGCATAGCGGGATTTCTTATAAGCATCCGGGTTATAATCCCGCTCCTTGAAAGCGGCAGCTCTACCCTTTAGCTCAGTGCGGATGTTGCCTGTAATCCATGGCTTCTGGTTGGGGTATTGATAAAGAAATGTGTGAGTAAGATATGACTAAAATGTCACACCCTCAGTTAAACTAATAATGTATGACTAATTAGTAGACTAGAGCTTAGAGAGTTAATCAAATGTGTTTATATCCCAGCAACAGAGTATTTGTGTCTTGTAATTAGGCAAGCAGAAGTGCAAAACGATTGAAACCAATAACAGGAGACTGCTTCCAAAAACACACAGGGAAAGGGGAGCGGAAAGGCTTGCAGGATATTGTGAGGACGGCGATAACTAAAAAATGCAGCCTACCCGAGCAAGGAGTAGACTATGATAAGAACGTGTGTGTGTGTGTGTGTGTGTGTGTGTGTATGTGTGACCTGATGGTCAGGAGAGCAGAGGAAAATCACATGAGCTAAACCCAGGTGTGAGCTTACAAGATGTGTACAGTGGAAATATACAGCCCGCCTAAAGCGGGGTGGGATTTTTCCTCTGACGTGTGTATAAAAAGATTGTACGACCATTTTGTTGCAGAGCGCTCTCAATGAATAAAGGCTGACCATTGCAGGATTGGGTCTTTGTTTAATTAATTTCTGGGAATTATTCAAAGATTTAAGAAGTGTTTGACTTCAACCATTGAGATAACGAAATTCTCGTGACAGGTATGTACGTACGGTCACTGTGGGGACGATGTCATCGATGCACTTATTGATGAAGCCAGTGACTGATGTGGTGTATTCCTCAATGCTATCTGAAGAATCCCGGAACATGTTCCAGTCTGTGCTAGCAAAACAGTCCTGTAGCTTAGCATCTGCGTCATCTGACCACTTTTTTATTAACCGAGTCACTGGTGCTTCCTGCTTTAGTTTTTGCTTATAAGCAGGAATCAGGAGGATAGAGTTATGGTCAGATTTGCCAAATGGAGGGCGAGGGTGAGCTTTGTATGCGTCTCTGTGTGTGGAGTAAAGGTGGTCTAGAGTTTTTTTTCCTCTGGTTGCACATTTAACATGCTGGTAGAAATTAGGTAGAACGGATTTAAGTTTCCCTGCATTAAAGTCCCCGGCCACTAGGAGCGCTGCCTCTGGATGAACGTTTTCCTGTTTAGATATGGCTTTATACTGTGGTCCTCTGTAGCTCAGCTGGTAGAGCACGGCGCTTGTAACGCCAAGGTAGTGGGTTCGATCCCCGGGACCACCCACACACAAAAAATAAAAAATATGCACGCATGACTGTAAGTCGCTTTGGATAAAAGCGTCTGCTAAATGGCATATTATTATTATTATATACAGCTCATTGAGTGCAATCTTAATACCAGCATTGGTTTGTGGTGATAAATAGACAGCTATGAAAAATATAGATGACAACTCTCTTGTTAAATAGTGTGGTCTACAGCTTATCATAAGATACTCTACCTCAGGCGAGCAAAACCTTGAGACTTCCTTAGTGTTAAGTTGCATCAATTCAAATCTGGTATTAGGAACAAAAGAGGTCAATACACGTCTTCTAAATAGACTAGTATTTTAATTAATGCAAAACCTTCAATGGTAAATATGATGTTCGTAGATACGGGCTCCCTGAAATACCTCGCAGGGCATTCAGAGAACTAATCCATTGTTTCAGATTGTTCTTCAAATACTCTTGACAGTTCTCAGTTCCCGCTCTCTGCTGGCAAATCAGGGTAGATGCTGAGCGTGGTTTAGACTTACTCAGCCAATCCGTTGGCGCACAGGCTAGTCCCAGGCCCTTGGCGCATCCCTGTTACCAGGCATACGTTCTTATCATAACAACCTGTCATGGTGAGAAGAGCCAGCTCCCCTAGACACCATTCCTACGTCCAAGGATGGTTCACAGACAACAAAGAGGCAGTGTTCGTATCTGTAAGAAATACAAGTCTTATCTGTCCTTCCCCCTAACGTTCTTACATGAATCACAGCCTGTTATGTGAAACAATTCATATCAGTACAGTACAAACCTATGCTTATCATTAATGCATTCCTTCTAAGCTATTCATCACATACAGATCCAATTATTAGAAAATAGAACCCCACATTAGTATTTGATTTTGTGCACCAGCTGTTGTTTACAAATATACACAGACCGCCACCCCTTGTCTCACCGGAGTCAGCCGTTCTATCCTGCCAATGTAGCGTATAGCCCGCTAGCTGTATGATGTCCCATGTCATCGTTCAGCCACGACTCGGTGAAACATAAGATATTACAGTTTTTAATGTCCCGTTGGTAGGATAAGCGTAATCTGTAGTGTAAGCGGTGTCTGTAGGATATCCTTCGCGTCCGACTCGTTGAAGAAAAAGTATTTGTCCAATACGAGGTGAGTAATCGCTGTCCTGATATCCACAAGCTCTTTTTGGTTATAAGAGACGATGGCAGAAACATTATGTACAGAATAAATTACAAATAACGCAAAAAAACACACATATTAGTACAATTGGTTAGAGGGCTGAAAAGCGGCAGCCATCTTCTCTGGTGCCATCTTCAAGATAGAGTCAGCTACCATCCTCAGCAGCTTTCCATCTAAGTTGTCAATGCCAGGAGGTTTGTAATTATTGATCGATAACAATAGTTTTTCCACCTCTCCCACACAAACTTGACAAAATTCAAACCTGCAATGCTTTTCTTTCATTATTTGTTTTTTTATGCATACATACGATGTCTCACTGTTCGTTGTTGGCATTTCCTGCCTAAGTTTGCCCACTTTGCCAATGAAGTAATCATTAAAATATTTTGCAACATAAAATGGTTTTGTGATGAATAAGCCATCTGATTCGATTTAAGATGGAGTTGAATTTGTCTTTCTGCCCATCATTTCATTTAAAGTACTCCAAAGTAGCTCAGGAACTGAAGCAAGGATATGCATATTCTTGATACCATTTGAAAGGAAACAGTTTGAAGTGTGTGGAAATGTGAAATTAATGCAGAAGAATATAATACATTAGAACTGGTAAAAGATAATACAAACAAAAAAACATGTGTTCTCTATTTATTTTTTTGTTCCATCATCTTTGAAATGCAAGTGAAAGGTCACAATATAACATTGCAGTTTAGGCGCAATTTAGAATTTGGCCACTAGTCAGCAGCAGTGTGTGTGCAAAGTCTCAGATTAATCCAGTGAAGCATTGCAATACTGGACTATTTTGTATGAAGTCTGGCCAAATGTGCCGAATTGGTCAATTGATACATTTTCAAGTACATAACTATAGAGAACATACAAAAATCATATGGTAATACAAAATGTAAGTTTACACACTCCCAGGAATGTCATACATGATGGATAATTAGCTTATACACTAACTTTCACACATCTAGATGGCTGGGCGTTGTGGGTGTGGCGCCAGAGACAGCAGGGGTTCAAACTGTAGAACCCAGTTCCTACATTTTAATATAAAAATGGATTTTATCAAACAAAACTATGCTACATTTTATCTCTGGGACCCATAGGATGACAAATCAGAGCAAGATTACTGAATGTACGTACATTTACGTTCAGAAGTGAATGTGTCAAACAAGTTGCCGTGATAATTGTTTTGTTGTTGCATGGTATTTTTTCACTGTAATAGCTACTGTAAATCGGACAGTGCAGTTAGATTAACAAGAATTTAAGCTTTCTGCCAATATAAGACATGTCTATGTCCTGGAAAGTTTGCTGTTACTTACAACAGTCATGCTAATCACATTAGCGCACGTTAGCTCAACCGTCCCGTATACGGGACACCAATCCCGTAGAGGTTAATCAATTGATGTGTGTGTGTGTGTGCTGTGGGGTTGAAGCTACGAACCCATAGGCTTTGCTCTCTCATCCCTTTCAGGCTTCTGTGAGGGAGGGTGGACAATGAGCCTGTCATAGCAGATGTAAGCAATGTCCCCACGCGCTCTGGCAGCTTTCATGGCTGGGATAAGTTCTTTCCTCTTCTGGCGCACAGCTTCAGGATAGTCCTCGTTGAGGAAGATATACACTACCAGTCAAAAGTTTGGATACAGTACTCATTCAAGGGTTTTTCTTCATTTTTACATTGTAGAATAATAGTGAAGACATCAAAACTATGACGTATCCAGAGCGACTTACAGTTAGTGAGTGCATACATAAAAAAATAAAAAAATAAAAATTATACACATATGGAATCATGTAGTAACCAAAAAAGTGTTAAACAAATCAAAATATATTTGAGATTTGAGATTCTTCAAATAGCCACCCTTTGCCTTGATGACAGCTTTGCACACTCTTGGCATTCTCTCAACCAGCTTCACCTGGAATGCTTTTCCAACAGTCTTGAAGGAGTTCCCACATATGCTGAGCACTTGTTGGCTGTTTCTCCTTCACTCTGCGGTCCGACTCATCCCAAACCATCTCAATTGAGTTGAGGTCAGGGGATTGTGGAGGCCAGGTAATCTGATGCAGCACTCAATCACTCCCCTTCTTGGTAAAATAGCCCTTACACAGCCTGGAGGTGTGTTGGGTCATTGTCCTGTTGAAAAACAAACGATAGTCCCGCTAAGCCCAAACCAGATAGGATGGCATATCGCTGCAGAATGCTGTGGTAGCCATGTTGGTTAAGTATGCCTTGAATTCTAAATAAATCACAGACAGTGTCACCATTAAAGCACCCCCACACCATAACACCTCCTCCTCTATGCTTTATGGTGGGAAATACACATACGGAGATCATCCGTTCACCCCCGACGCGTCTCACAAAGACACAGCGGTTGGAACCAAAAATCACAAATTTGAACTCCAGACCAAAGGACAAATTTTCACCGGTCTAATGTCCATTGTTCGTGTTTCTTGGCCCAAGCAAGTCTCTTCGTCTAATTGGTGTGCTTTATTAGTGGTTTCTTTGCAGCAATTCTTTGCAGAGATTCACACAGTCTCCTCTGAACAGTTGATGTTGAGATGTGTCTGTTACTTGAACACTGTGAAACATTTATTTGGGCTGCAATTTCTGAGGCTGGTAACTCTAATGAACTTATCCTCTGCAGCAAAGGTAACTCTGGGTCTTCCATTCCTGTGGCGGTCCTCATGAGAGCCAGTTTGATCATAGCACTTGATGGTTTTTGCGACTGCACTTGAAGAAACTTTCGAAGTTCTTGACATTTTCCGGATTGACTGACCTTCATGTCTTAAAGTAATGATGGACTGTCGTTTCTCTTTGCTTATTTGAGCTGTTCTTGCCATAATATGGACTTGCTTTTACCAAATAGGGCTATCTTCTGTATACCACCCCTACCTTGTCACAACACAACTGATTGGCTCAAACGCATTAAGAAGGAAATAAATTCCACAAATTAACTTTTAACAAGGCACACCTGTTAATTGAAATGCATTCCAGGTGACTACCTCATTAAGCTGAATGAGAATGCCTAGAGCGTGCAAAGCTGTGATCAAGGCAAAGGGTGGCTATTTGAAGAATCTCAAATCTAAAATATATTTTGATTTGTTTAACACTTTTTTGGTTACTACATGATTCCATATGTGTTATTTCATAGTTTTGATGTCTTCACTATTATTCTATAATGTAAAAAATAGTAAAAATAAAGAAAAACTGTTGAATGAGTAGGTGTGTCCAAACTTTTGACTGGTAGTGTACATTCCTCTCAAGTTCAAACACACAACACACGCAGACACACACGCACATGCACGCGCGCAAACACACACTTGACATGGTTGACAGGTAATCTTGGGGGAGCGAGAGAAAGGTCACTCAATATGTATTTTTCTCTCTGCTTCTCCTGGGTTTCGCCTTTGTCTGTATGAAGATGAGGAATCATTTTTGTCTGAACCTGGAGGACCCAGAGGCTCTGCATGCCTCCAGTAGAGAGAGCCTACACAGCTTACATCACTGCAAGGAAGAGAGGAGGTGGTTTGCAAAGAGCTCTATCATGACTTGACTTTTTAAGATACATAATTCACAGTCCTGTCATTTCCCCCTCATCATTCACAGTCCTGTCATGTTTAAAGTCATATTTCCAGCAGTAGCCCCTCCATCCTATTACTATAGGCCTATTGCTACCTTTCAGCACTGCTGTATCCTCAGTCTCGGTCTTGTCCAGTATTTATCACCATAGTAATCACAGCGTACATAGAAGGGCTTTTGCATTATTGCTGCATTTTATTATTGCTGCACTATAGTCTTTGGGAGCTTTCATTAGAATACCATCATCTGTGTGATTACTGAGTCAAGATCTAAAACCATTATGGAAAATATGGCCTCAGCTCAGATCTGCTCCCATACAAACAAGTTGACTAACTTCACAGAGTTAGAGGGCAGGGGGAGAGAAAAACATCATTCTCTGTGCATCTCTACACACGCACACACACACACACACACACACACACACACACACACACACACAACACACGGTAGAACTCAAAAACAACTCATTAGCCCATGGACGTCTGTTAGAGTGAGAGAGGGAATTAGGGAAGGAGGGAGCGGAGGAGTGCTAAATCCATTCATCTCTGGCCACCACATTAGCATGAAATAGTCTTACTGGAACCACCAAAATGAACCGAGCACATCCCAGCCTCCCACAACACACACTGGGCTGTTTCCCAGGCCATGGTACAAGTACTATACATTTATTTGAAAACACAACTACACTACACAAACAGACATAGGCTACACACATAAATGCATACCAACAAGCCCGTGTGAGTGTGGCACAAAATAAAACAACTTTCTGCTCACTTGGTACATAAATAAAAACAGCATAAATTCTAATTTACGGGAAGATAGAAAGTGTGTGTGTTGGTGTGTGTGTAGAGCACCAGTCCCTCTCCTCTTGTTGTTGTAAACCCTAATGGACTGTTCAGATAGCTGTGCTCCAGTCAGTCTGTCCCTGTATGTGTCTCAGAGGCCTAGCCTATTGTTATTTCCCTCAGCTCGCATTGTTTAGGAGTGGAGCGAGCTGCTCTGCCCAGAGAGGGACCAGGAGAATACTGGTGGAGTGAATACACCATGGCCAGAACACACTATCAGTACAGCACCAGTCAAAACATCCCATAATCGTAAACTCTAAACCCTGTTTGTCCATAACGACCTGCTTCCTCTGCCGTGCTGTCATTGGCTAGGATGGATCGGTTTAGCTGCTAGGCTGATTGAAATACAGTAAAAAAAATTTAAAAAAAAGGCTTTTTCATTCTTATGTAAACAGTGGTTTATACAGTGTCAGATACGGATAATCCTTCCGATTCAGGAGGATTACAGAGAATCAATAATGACCCGGTCTTTACATGAGCAGATATAATGTCATCAGGGATCTACCTTTCAGGGCAGAATTCTTTAACTACACCTTTTGTTTAGACACACTAAGACCTTTAAAATGTAACGTTAATAGTGTGGTTTTACGGTGTCACAAATAGAAAATACTATTGTGTCATTAATTATGGAACGCCGTTTGGGTCTTTGCATGTCGAAAAAGATACACGTCAAATAACACTTTTTGACGCGTCTAATAACACTATTTGATGCATCAAATACGCTTGTTGACCAATCAGGACCTGAATAAGACTGCACGTCACATAATAATTTAACACCTTCATACATTTTTTACGTAGTTATTACACATTACTCGTATTTAATACGTCACAGCGATTCACCGATACATATGCTATGATGCTGGTAAAGTTTTGTCTCGCACACCTGCCGCACACGGACAGTGCTAGTAAAAAAAATAATCTAGCTAGCTGATGGATGCAAACAATGTTCTTCCCCAAAACCATAGCAAAACGGCAAAATCTGTTTCAGTAGCGTTAGTTAGCTTTCTAACTATCTAGCTAGATGTCATCATCTAAAATACCCTTAATTTATAAAACAGTTATTATTTGATTAATGATGGTCGGACCCACCTATGTGAAGCTAGCCACAATAAGGATTAGCCACAATAGTGGCGTTTGAGGTTCGCCTTCAAAATAAAAGATACCATTGAAAGTGATTAAATGAATACAAATAGTGGAATCATGCCTAAATGGAATAGATCAAGCTAAACGAGGTAAGAATGTTGTTATATAAATTAAACAAACGACAATAATTTGTTAATTTTACAACAATCTGTTGAAATCACACTGTGGATGTATTATACTTTAGAATTGCATTGGGGGCATACTTATTTCACTGTACAGCCTTACCTATGGATTGTGGATCAATGACATGGGGTATCAAGTCTACTCAGTGACACCCACAGAACATTAGCGTCATAGCTCTTATTGCGGGACTCTGAAAGCACTGTGAATTGAGCCACATTTATTGTACCAGTCAACCTACTATTTGTATTGAACACTATTCCAGAGGGAAAACAATTCAACATGGATGTTTTGGAGTCTGATAACTATGAGGAGGACTTTCCCACAGTCAAAGTCCCGCAATAAGAGCTACGACACTAATATTTACGTAAACTCTTCACAGTTGTGTTCTGTGGGTGTCAACGAGTAGACTGATACCCCATTTAATTGCTCCACATTCCAACGGTCCAACCTTGTTCAACATTATCTTGTATAAATATGGCATGATGCCACCAATTGTAACCTTCTGCGTCTCTTTCAAAGAGGGACTTGTATTTTGAACGCGAGCCGCAAATTCCACTATTGTGGCTAATCCTTATTGTGGCTAGTTTTACAACATATAACCTGGCCCGGTCAAGCCTCACTGGTCAGATGAAGCTAGCTGGCTGCTTAAAACGTTAGCTTTGGGCAACAGGGTTAAGTAGCTGACTAGCTAGTTATTTTAATGAACTGAAGTTCGATTTCAATAGGAGAACAACAAGTGGCTACCTAGCTAATACTTACTCACATGGATTCCTAAATCATTGCTAGGAATATTGAAAATGACTGCAGTTTCTACTGGTCATTGTTTTCAGGCTGGTTGCATTATCGGATTGATGTGACAAAGTGATGAATTGTTTGATGCGTTGTTGATGTTATACACAGAAAAACCCATTGTCACAATGACATTACTAATGGAATATCTCGTACTATAACTTGATTGACGTCACAAAGTGTAGAATTGACTGACATAAACAAATATATACACTGTATATCTATGGACATAATGCTGTCACCTTCATTGAAAAAAAGGCTTGATTTCTCACATACTGTACTACTGTACCTCAAATCTCTTCTGTGTCTGTCTAAGCAACTTCAGTATTTTCTCCAAAAGTGAATGACTTTTCAGTGCAGCTCCGATAACTCACTTGTTACAAAGCCACACCCGATTGAACTTCTCATCACTTTGGAGAGTTCACATTCCAACTCCCTCTTTCCCTACTCACCCAAACACAAAATATAAAGCAGTGGTTCCCAAACTTTTTTTTAAGGAACTCAATCCAGCTTTCAACCAGTGGAGGCTTCTCAGAGGAGGAAGGTGAGGAAAAAAAGATATTTTGCAACTTCAAAGTGGTAGGCATGTTGTGTAAATCAAATGATACAACCCCCCCAAAAATCCATTTAAATTCCAGGTTGTAAGGCAACAAAATAGGAAAAATGCCAAGGGGGGTGAATACTTTCGCAAGGCACTGTAAGTTGTAAACTTTCATTCATAGGCTAGGTTGTAGCAACCTCATGATGGGTATAGGGAAATTTAGAGTATCATGTAGTAGCCTAAACCTATTGCTGTTACATTGAACTGGGTGAATGGAATATGAATGAGAGTCATCCAATATGCTGAAATAGAAATAAGGCCATGCTCCCTATTGCTGGAAGGGGGGCCTGAGTGAAAAGTTTGGGAACCCCTGATCTAAAGGTAGTGCAAGCCATTGATCAAACTCAACCATCTGATTGTGTTCCTCTGCAGTTGTAATCACAGTGAATGATGTGGCTGTTTACATAGACAAATAAAAAGAGAGTGCCTTTCAACATCTGTGGCTACTTTTTATGGTCTGGGCAGAGGAGGAGGAGAAGTGTGTTTCATTGCTGTAAGGAGAGGAAGACATAAGTCTTCAAAGTGCACAAAGAGAGAGAGAGAGAGAAGTTAATGTTGTGGATGGATATGGACCATTAGGAGATTGCTCGCATGCTTCCCAATCATACTCTCAGAGCTTGCTATCTCACCAGCAGACATTTACCGTATGGTTATATAGAGAGAGAAAAAGGCACAAAGGAACTATGGTAATCAGGATGCCTTAGAAATGAGTCTCTCTCTCTCACACACACACACACACACACATTCCCTCTCTCCTCTCTCTGAGGTCATTGTTAAAGAGAAAAAGGGGAATCATCTACAGAATGATCACTCAGCTGCTGTGTGTGTGCTCATTTGGAAGCAATACACCTAATGCTCCTTTTATGTGTTTGTTGCTGTTTCCTTGATGTAAATGTGTGTTCACTTTGACCAAGTTCACCTCAATTAGACCTTCTCTACTCATGGTGCTTGTTAATATAGACATGGAATGAGTTCATTAGTTGCGTTTCATTTCACACTTTGACGTTACAATTTAACTTCCTGGTAATCATATTCAATTTGATGTAAAATCTAAGTATACAGAGTCAGTATACACAGTCTGACCTGTTGGTATTGAACAGTAGATTAACCTTTTTAAGAAAATTCTGTTTGCTTCATTACTCAATGAAATTCTGATTAACTGAATCATATTTCATTAGGTTTCTCAAGAAATCCTGATCATCAGTGAACATTTGCAGACCAACGGCTGATGTACAAAATTGAGTTTTTCCTGGCCATGTGATATCACCAGGAAAAACTCTGGGCAATAGTTGCGGACTATAGGTTTTTAAAGGGGCAATCTGCAGTTGCTTCATCCATTTTCTGATATAAATTTATGATATGTGCCCATTGATTCTTAAAGAATATAACTTATAAATGCCTCATGAGCTTAGTTAAACTGTCATACCCCATAAGAACCTAAACATAAGCTTGTTTTACTCCAATGTATGTAAACAAAGTAAATGTAAACAAACACCATATATTCTCAAAACATGGCTAAAACTATAAATGTGATATCATAGATGGTCAGTCCTTGCATTCATAGCTCTGTTTATGAATTTGAGAGTGGTTACATTTCTCCAGCCCTATCCCTCAGCTTTTTACCAAAACAGGGGCGGGGATTTTTTTGTTATTCATTCAACTGTAGATTGCCCCTTTAAGCTATGGCATGGCTTGATTATAACGAGTTTCTAATATGTTTTTTTTGGTTAGGTCATGTGGCCAGAGAGAACTCACGGTTCTAAAAAATATGTGACCTACAATCCTACAATGTTGTATGTTGAATGGTTTCCCAGCTCTGTCACAGTGGGAGCGCAGTATCAAACAGGACTTGTGGAATATTCTGTCTGATTCCAGGCCCAGAGCTATTCCCTCTCTTTATTCCCTGAGTGTGAGCCGCAATTCTCACAAGCAGATATGTTTTTAATGGTTAATCCCAAGGTTGGAGTCATCATATCTGGAGAAGTAGGCAGCAGACACGTGCACGCACGCACGCACACACACACACACACACACACACACACACACACACACACACACACACACACACACAATGCGGCACTCATTAAGTATCTGGCAGTAAAGAGGGTATTGTTATATGTAGTTGGTTGCTGCTCTACTTTAGCATGTCCCGAGTCAGCAGAAATCCAACCATCCCCTCAACACACTGTGTTCACACTGAGGATTTAGGGACAGAGAAGTGTCATATCAATTTTTTATGTGAATCAATAATCTGGTTTACCTCTGATGATGCTAACTACAGCCAGTTTGCATATATTTTCATTAAAGCCATTCAGGTGGAATGGGATTACTTAGAGAAGTGAAGTAATAAGGAGTGGGCTCAACTGAATGAATTATCAAATTCGATAGGTTTCACTTGCCCTCTCAACACATGCTGACTAGAGTGGAGTGGGGAGCGGTGAAAGGGGGGCAGCAGTGCTCCTGGCAACTGCTGTAACTATGAATAATGGAACAGCAGGAGAGACAGAGTAAATTTGGGAAACTAAAAGCTAACCTAAAGATGTCCTTTTTATTTCAGGTTCACACCATACCCTCTCCTCTCCCCCTCCTCTCCCCCTCCTCTCCTCCTCCTTCTTTGAATGAGAATGAAAGGAATGGGAGATTGATATCAACAGAAGATTAAGAGAATTGCTGCTCTCAGGGAGTGTTAGGAGAGTGTAAGAAGAAACAGCACTAGAAGAGAGATTACAGAGTTGTTTATGAGAGCCATACACAGTGATAATATGATATAGGCCATCAGCCTTGTTACTAAGCACTGTGATACTATGATATAGGCCATCGGCCTTGTTACTAAACACTGGGATAGAGACATGGAGGAAAGGAGGGGGAGGGAGACATGGACTGTAATGGTGAAAGAGGGGGAAAGAGAAGGAGATTATATTTTACAAAGATAAATAATGGGAGAGAGAGAGAGAGAGAGAGAGAGAGAGAGAGAGAGAGAGAGAGAGAGAGAGAGAGAGAGAGAGAAAGAGAAAGAGAGAGAGAGAGAGAGAACAGCAGCAGTACCATTGGGCCAAGAGTTACAGTAGACGGTTGGATCAATTAATATGTGACAGTCAGAGCAGGCAGAATGTCTGGAGGAATAAATGAGCAGACTGGGAAACAATGATGATGATGCAGAGCTATTTACTCTATGGGACAAATGAAAGGCTTGTTCCAGACTATTTTTCAAATGCAAGAGGAAGGTTTCTCTTAACACTAGAAGACCCGAGTGAATAATTTTGACTCAATATGAGTTTAAAATCAAGTATCTCTGCCATTTTTTAATTCATGCCCCCTGCCTCCCGAATGGCGCAGCGGTCTAAAGCACTGCATCGCAGTGCTTGAGGTGTCACTACAGACCTGGGTTCGATCCCAGGCTGTTTCACAGCCGGCCGTGACCGGGAGACCCATGAGGCAGCACACAATTGGCCCAGCATCGTCCGGGTTAGGGGAGGGTTTGGCCAGCCGGGTTTCCTTGTCCCATCGCGCTCTAGCGACTCCTTGGCGGCTGGGCGCCTGCAAGCTGACTTCGGTCGCCAGCTGGACAGTGTTTCCTTCGACACATTGGTGCGGCTGGCTTCCGGGTTAAGTACAACAACAACAACAAAAAATATATATATATAAAAGTCATGCCCCCCTCCATCCTTAACTTTTCCTTAATAAGTCTATTCAACTGAAGAATGTTATAAGAATTTCAATATCGCAAAAGAATGGGTGTTATAAGCAGTTTTAAGAAGACCCCTGGAGTGCCAAAAAGTTACTTTTTCAAATCCTCCTATAGTCACAGGCAGGTAAGACATTTAGATTTCTATATAGTATCAGAAAGAGCAGATTTCTCCAAGAATAACCACTGTTCCATGAGCTCCACACGTGAGCACACGGCAACAGATAGCCTACAGTAACAAAAACTAATGAAAATGCTATTGTGTTCTTTAAAATAATATTTTTCGTGTTCTGATGTTACCCAAGACCATCCTAAACACAACCAAAGGATTATTTTCCCAATAGCATTTATGAAATGTATTTATTAGACTGTTAAAATGTTTAAGTCAAAATGACTGCTCATTGGCTCAAAGGGAGGTCCCTTGAGGCCCAGCTTTTCTAGTGTTAAGTCCGTTTTTCAAAGAAATGGTATGATTGCACTATTCAGTCCTAACACAAAAGGACTGAATCAGATAGGCTTTTAGGCAGTCATTGGGGTGCCACTTCTCTCTCTCTCTTTCTCTCTCTCTCTTCTTCAAAGCTTGATTATTTCATTTTCTCTGCTCCACCCTCCCTTTCCTTTTGCTCTTACCATTCCCTCCACACTTTCCTGACTTTCTTTCTTCTCATCCATAATTTCTTCCTCTCACACCCATTTTCCCTGCTTGCTTACCTCTCTTCCATTCTATTCCACTCTCAGCCATTTCCCCTGCTTGCTTACCTCTCTCCCATTCTATTCCACTCTCAGCCATTGCGATCCCTGTTACACACAAGGCAAACCTTTCTATAAGCCTTTGCAACAAGTCACAGTACCAATTTCAATTTCTCAAAGTTTAGAACCATATTCATCCAACAAAAAGCTCAAATAGCCTGTCGGTGTCACAGCCCACTGGGCACAGACGTCAGTTCAACGTCTAGATTTGATTTAAATGTGGTTGAGTTGTCAACTAAAATTTCACCATGTCATTGGATTTAGGTTCAAAGTTGGGTGAAATAAATACGAAATGCCCTAACGTTGATGACTTTTTGCAAATCCAATCAATTTTCCACGTTGATTCAACGTGAAAGAGAAAGAGAGGGGAGAGAGAGACACTGACACCCTCTGACAATGTGATGTGATAACTCCACAGAGCGAGCGAGAGAGAGAGAGAGAGAGAGAGTCTTTCAATTAAAAAACCCACAGGGCCAACAAGAGATAAATTGGTGTGTGGTTAAATACATCTGCCTTAGAAGACAGCAGCAGGCCTTCTCCTAACAATAATAGTATGTATTATGCAAATGAACTTGTTATGGAATGAAGCAGTTTTGTATTCTCTCACTTTAGATTTGCTTAGTTTTTGTCAAAATGAGAACAGGGACTAAACACAAGACAGCCACTTTCAATGCTGCAATGATTATTCTCAGAACTTAATACAAAGTGTTGCCATCAATCATATGTAAACTATCAATAATGTTATTGTTCACTGAACCATAACCATAATTATGAAGTACTTGCCTGAATAATTTTCTATTGTAAAAATAGAACAAGACATGACAGTCTATCTTTAAGTTTGGATCTCCAGGCCCAGTTCACCCTGTGTAAGCAGGAAAGACAGCAGAATCAGGGGTAAAAAGTGGAATAAACAGAAAGTAAATAAAAGCCTGTTGTTTATTGGTGTGATTTGCGCATGCTCGCGATGTGGCGGCGGCAGTGCTCTTAGCACCGTGAATGCCAATGATCAGACCGTAGCTAATTACCCATACTGTAATGGCACTACGGGGATATTGACTGATCCCACCACCTCTCCCAAATACCTCCACCCCAGACACACTGAATTCTATTTGTCTCCCCCCATTAGGTCCAGGCCTGTGCTGGACAGTAGGGAAAGAGCCGTGACAGAAGAGAAGAGGAGTAGAACCAGAACTAAACAGTGTTAGAAAGCTCTATCGATCCGTCATGGCTGCAGGGAAGGTGTGAGGAGAAAGAGGGATTGACACACACACAAAGGGGCAATGCAACCATGTTGTAAAAGATGGATAATACATGTGTGGATGATTGCTAGTGCTAATTGCTCACTAAGCATGTGAATCTGAGGGCACAGTAGAGAGAGGAGAGAGAGCGGAGAGGAGGTGAAATAGAATGGGAAAACGGATAGAGCACTGAGGAAAAACACATTAAGAAGAAAAAGCATATGAGGTGTGGAGAGAGAGAGAACATTAATTAAGAGAGAAAGGAGAAAGATGTACTAGAAATGAATAGGAAAAGGAGTGAATGATAGAAGAGAGATGAGCAGATGAGTGCAATTTATGTTAAAGCAGCCTGGCACTCTCAGCCTGCACTCTGTCATATTAGTGAGTGTTAATGAAGTGCATTAGGCAGCCGTGATATAGCTGAAGAAAGGGTGGTATAGTGCCCTCTCCTCTCCTCCCCCTTCCATATCTCAGCCTCATTCCCTTTACTTAAGGCCTTTAGCTAAACATGCTGACTCTATAGAACAAACTCTGTGTAGCAGCCAGCCAGGCAGCCAGGCAGCCTCATCCTCAGGGAAGTGTTGACCCAAGATCCATTAACAGCACTTTATCATACAGTAAAGTATGACACGTCACAGGGAAAGGCAAGGATGCAGATAATCAAAATTACCATCCCTTTGCAGAGTAAGTGTTCATATGGAACTTCACATTAAGATATGTACTCACTTAGGGTGACTAAGGGACTTTAAAGTTTCCCCATCTCCACATCTCTCCCCCTCCCACTCTTACAGTTTTTTTAGTCTCACTGTATAGTGTCCCGTCTCTCTCTGTCACCCCAACACTGTCTCTCTCCATCCCTCTGTTACTTCCTCTTTCCTTATGTAACCCTCCTTCCCTTCCCCCTCGCTCCCTGCCTCTCTTCTCCATCCTGCAGGTTTCTGGCCCACACCAGCGTTGTCGTGGCCTGGCCAGTCTCTCTCCCCGTCTCTCTCTGCATCTGTTCCCTGTCCCTCCTCCGTGCCAGGAGGCATATCCTTGCCCGTCCACCACCACTGCCATCACACACACACACACACACCGTTGCCAGGCATCTGCTCAAAGGAGACGGGCAGAGAGGGGGGCCAGCGTGCCAGCCGCACCAAACAGGGTCCAAAAAGCTGCCCAGCTCCTCCCTCCCATCCCATCTCCCCCGTCCTGTCCACTGTGCTGGATCCACCATGACGACCGGCCACTTCACAGCAAGCCCGTGGGAGGACAGCTGAGGGAGTTGAGGTAAAAGCCGGGAGGATTGTTGTTTTGCTGTTGTTTTACTCAGTAAAAAATACAATTAGTACAAACAGATTGTGATACACGAGGGAAGAGAATAAGGAATTAAATTGGACTTTTATTGTTTGGATGCCCAGTAGAGCTTCTTATTGAGCGACTGAGATTATGTAGGCTGATGTTTGATCTAACTGCCAAATTGATTTTATGCTACACCATGACAGATTAAAGTACAAGCAGCACTACAATCCACTGGAACTACCGGTTTGCGGATTATGACTGGTCCAGGTTTACTGCAATGCTACACTGTTGTAGAATGTGAGCATGAGGTATTCATCCTTGGACGTCAGCTAGCTAGTCATAGCTAGTTTAGCCTTTGGCAGAAAGGTCAAAGCATGATCGCTTCATAATAAAGTGGATGAACTACAAGCACGAATATCCTACCAACGGGACATTAAAAACTGTAATATCTTATGTTTCACCGAGTCGTGGCTGAACGAAGACATGAATAACATACAGCTGGCGGGTTATACACTGTATCGGCAGGATAGAACAGCAGCCTCTGGTAAGACAAGGGGTGGCGGTCTATGTATATTTGTAAACAACAGCTGGTGCACGATATCTAAGGAAGTCTCAAGGTTTTGCTCGCCTGAGGTAGAGTATCTCATGATAAGCTGTAGACCACACAATCTACCAAGAGAGTTTTTATTTATATTCTTCGTAGCTGTCTATTTACCACTACAAACCAATGGTGGCACTAAGACCGCACTCAATTAACTGTATACGGCCATAAGCAAACAGGAAAACGCTCATGTAGTGGCTGGGGACTTTAACTTAAATCCGTTTTACCTCATTTCTACCAGCATGTTAAATGTGTAACAGAGGGAAAAAAACTTTAGACCACCTTTACTCCACACACAGAGACGCGTACAAAGCTCTCCCTCGCCCTCCATTTGACAAATCTGACCATAATTCAAGCCTCCTGATTCCTGTTTACAAGACAAATCTAAAGCAGGAAGCACCAGTGACTCAGTCAATAAAAAAGTGGTCAGATGAAGTAGATGCTAAGCTACAGGACTGTTTTGCTAGCACAGACTGGAATATGTTCCGGGATTCTTCCGATGGCATTGAGGAGTACACCACATCAGTCACTGGCTTCATCGATAACGTCGTCCCCACAGTGACAGTACGTAGATACCCCAACCAGAAGCCATGGATTAGAGGCAACATCCGCACTGAGCTAAAGGGTAGAGCTGCCGCTTTCAAGGAACGGGACTCTAACCCGGAAGCTTATAAGAAATCCCGCTATGCCCTCCGACGAACCATCAAACAGGCAAAACGTCAATACCGGACTAAGATCGAGTCGTACTACACCGGCTCCGATGCTTGTCGGATGTGGCAGGGCTTGCAAACTATTACAGACTACAATGGGAAGCACAGCCGCGAGCTGCCCAGTGACACAAGCCTACCAGACGAGCTAAATTACTTCTATGCTCGCTTCGAGGCAAGCAACACTGAAACATGCATGAGCGCATTAGCTATTCCAGACGATGTGAGTAAGACCTTTAAACAGGTCAACATTCAGATGGATTACCAGGACGTGTACTCCGAGCATGCGCTGACCAACTGGCAAGTGTCTTCACTGACATTTTCAACCTCTCCCTGTCTGAGTCTGTAATACCAACATGTTTCAAGCAGACCACCATAGTCCCTGTGCTCAAGAACACTAAGGTAACCTGCCTACATGACTACAAACCCGTAACACTGACGTCTGTAGCCATGAAGTGCTTTGAAAGGCTGGTATGGCTCACATCAACACCATTATCCCAGAAACCCTAGACCCACTCCAATTTGCATACCACCCCAACAGATCCACAGATGATGCAATCTTTATTGCGCTCCACACTGCCCTTTCACACCTGGACGAAAGGAACACCTATGTGAGAATGCTATTCATTGACTACAGCTCAGCGTTCAACACCATAGTGCCCTCAAAGCTCATCACTAAGCTAAGGACCCTGGGACTAAACATCTCCCTCTGCAACTGGATCCTGGACTTCCTGACGGGCCGTCCCCAGGTGGTAAGGGTAGGTAACCACTCATCTGCCACGCTGATCCTCAACACGGGGGGCCCTCAGGGGTGTGTGCTCAGTCCCCTCCTGTACTCCCTGTTCACTAATGACTGCATGGCCAGGCACGACTCCAACACCATCATTAAGTTTGCCGATGACACAACAGTGGTAGGCCTGAGACAGCCTATAGGGAGGAGGTCAGAGACCTGGCCGTGTGGTGCCAGGACAATAACCTCTCCCTCAACGTGATCAAGACAAAGGAGATGATTGTGGACTACAGGAAAAAGAAGAGGACCGAGCACGCCCCCATTCTCATCGACGGGGCTGTAGTGGAGCAGGTTGAGAGCTTCAAGTTCCTTGGTGTCCACATCACAACAAACTAACATGGTCCAAGCACACCAAGACAGTCATGAAGAGGGCATGACAAAACCAATTCCTCCTCAGGAGACTGAAAAGATTTTGCATGGGTCCTCAGATCCTCAAAAGGTTATACAGCTGCACCATCGAGAGCATCCTGACTGGTTGCATCACTGCCTGGTATGGCAACTGCTCGGCCTCCGACCACAAGGCACTACAGAGGGTAGTGCGTACTGCCCAGTACATCACTGGGGCCAAGCTTCCTGCTATCCAGGACCTCTATACCAGGCGGTGTCAGAGGAAGGCCCTAAAATTGTCAAAGACTCCAGCCACCCTAGTCATAGAATTTTCTCTCTGCTACTGCATGGCAAGCGGTACCAGAGCGCCAAGTTTAGGTCCAAGAGGCTTCTAAACAGCTTCTACCCCCAAGCCATAAGACTCCTGAACATCTAATCAAATGGCTACCCAGACTATTTGCAATGGTAGGTTTATTTGAACAGTGAGAGACAGAATAACAACAACAAAAATCCAGAAAAACGCATGTCAAAAATGTTATAAATTGATTTGCATTTTAATGAGGGAAATAAGTATATGACCCCTTCTCAATCTGAAAGATTTCTGGCTCCCAGGTGTCTTTTTTACAGGTAACGAGCTGAGATTAGGAGCACACTCTTAAAGGGAGTGCTCCTAATCTCAGTTTGTTACCTGTCTAAAAGACACCTGGGAGCCAGAAATCTTTCTGATTGAGAAGGGGTCATATCAATCAATCAATCAGATTCCAAACTCTCCATCATGGCCAAGACCGAAGAGCTCTCCAAGGATGTCAGGGAAAAGATTGTAGACCTACACAAGGCTTGAATGGGCTACAAGACCATCGCCAAGCAGCTTGGTGAGAAGATGACAACAGTTGGTGCGATTATTCGCAAATGGAAGAAACACAAAAGAACTGTCAATCTCCCTCGGCCTGGGGCTCCATGCAAGATCTCACCTCGTGGAGTTGCAATGATCATGAGAATGGTGAGGAATCAGCCCAGAACTACACGGGAGGATCTTGTCAATGATCTCAAGGCAGCTGGGACCATAGTCACCAAGAAAACAATTGGTAACACACTACGCCGTGAAGGACTGAAATCCTGCAGCGCCCGCAAGGTCCCCCTGCTCAAGAAAGCACATATACAGCGCCGTCTGAAGTTTGCCAATGAACATCTGAATGATTCAGAGGAGAACTGGGTGAAAGTGTTGTGGTCAAATGAGACCAAAATCGAGCTCTTTGGCATCAACTCAACTCGCCGTGTTTGGAGGAGGAGGAATGCTGCCTATGACCCCAAAAACACCATCCCCACCGTCAAACATGGAGGTGGAAACATTATGCTTTGGGGGTGTTTTTCTGCTAAGGGGACAGGACAACTTCACCGCATCAAAGGGACGATGGACGGGGCCATGTACCGTTAAATCTTGGGTGAGAACCTCCTTCCCTCAGCCAGGGCATTGAAAATGGGTTGTGGATGGGTATTCCAGCATGACAATGACCCAAAACACACGGCCAAGGCAACAAAGGAGTGGCTCAAGAAGAAGCACATTAAGGTCCTGGAGTGGCCTAGCCAGTCTCCAGACCTTAATCCCATAGAAAATCTGTGGAGGGAGCTGAAGGTTCGAGTTGCCAAACGTCATACTTGAAACCTTAATGACTTGGAGAAGATCTGCAAACAGGAGTGGACCAAAATCCCTCCTGAGATGTGTGCTAACCTGGTGGCCAACTACAAGAAACGTCTGACCTCTGTGATTGCCAACAAGGGTTTTGCCACCAAGTACTAAGTCATGTTTTGAAGAGGGGTCAAATACTTATTTCCCTCATTAAAATGCAAATCAATTTATAACATTTTTTACATGCGTTTTTCTGGATTTTGTTGTTGTTATTCTGTCTCTCACTGTTCAAATAAACCTACCATTAAAATGATAGGCTGATCATGTCTTTGTCAGTGGTCAAACGTACAAAATCAGCAGGGGATCAAATACTTTTTTCCCTCACTGTATATTTACATTGACATTTTAGTCATTTAGCAGGCTCTGTTACCCAGAGCGACTTACAGAAGTGAGTGCATACATTTTCGTTCTGGTCTCCCGTGGGAATCGAACCCACAACCCTGGTGTTGCAAGCACCATGCTCTACCAACTGAACCACATATTTTTCAATGTAACTATGCCTGTGTTGCTTCTGTATAGTCCAGTGAAGCGCCTCCACTGGGTAGACAAGTTCATTACTTATTAATGAATGTATCTTTACAAGTGAGAACATCACTGGGGTACAAACTGGGTGTGTTTGACTAATTGACACGCCCCTGGTACATCCGAGGAAGAAATATCTCGATTTAAAAAGTGTCTAAGGAATAAACAGACTCACCCTTTGCTCCACTTACTGCATGTAGGCTGCTGTTGCATTATTGAACTATTGGAAGAAGGCTGGCCAGTAGAGTGTCACTGGAGATGGAATGAAGCACAGACTCATCCAATATGCAGAAGTCTAGCTGCACTACTTAAACTAATTAGTGACTGAGCTACGTGTTGGCCGCTTTACAAAAAGATTAAAGGGATACTTTGGGATTTTGGCAACAATTCCCTTTATCTACTTCCCTAGAGTCAGATGAACTTGTGGATACTATTTTTATGTCTATGTGTCCAGTATGAAGGAAGTTAGAAGTAGTTTTGCGAACCACTGCTAACTAGCCTTAGCGCAACGACTGGAAGTCTATGGGTATCTATTAGCATGCTAGCAGATACCCATTGCCAAAATCCAGAAGTATCCCTTTAAGGAAATTATCAAGGGGTCTGCCTGAGTACTGTTAAAGTCTGAGTACTCCTTTCCTATGGTGGATCACTGTGCTCGAAGAGATTGGTGAGGGGAATTTAGCGAGAGGTTAGGGTTCCATCATGCTGCTTCCTGACAGAAAGGAAGGAGGGAAGGTAGGAAAGAAGAAAGGAAGGAAAGAAGGAAGTATAACAGGATTAATTGTTAACCTAATCTCACTATTAAAAATAATACAAATATTGGTGCAAAAAGCAACGAGCATACACAAACAGTTTCAGTGCCACTTTATGAATTCACAAGTGAAATCAAATTTATGGTGTTGTCGGCTGTGAACATGACAAACACTAATATGACCACGATGAATCTCACCTCCAACAACATTAATAGGACATCACATACTCTTTAAATAAAGGCTGTGGGGAATAAGTGATGAATGCTTCTGCATGTGAGTAATACTCCTCTGGTGAAAGAAGTTTGTAGCGCCGTATAGCGTAACAGTCGACTGCATGGGCTGGGAGGAAGGAAGCTGGATTTGTTGGCTAATTACTTCTCATCATTCATTTGTTCTCTCACTTCCCGCTCAGCGCATTCCTCTTGTAACATATTATAATGGCAGAACCTCACGCTGCGCAATCAATTCCTTTGAGAAATTACAATAATGATGAAGCCTGCGCTGGGCGCCATGCAACGTGGTAGACTTCTGCTCATAACGAGGACCATTTCCTTCATAGCCGTTATGGATGTCCACCATGGGACGCCGTTGAATGCTGGGCGATTTTCTCCTGATGAGACGTTTGCAAATAGGGGCAGTAAAGTTGTTTACATATGCATTTGCTTAATAATTCATGAATTGTGATAGAATGCTTTACATTAGAAGGTAATATCTACTGGGTTGCTGTCTGTGACAAACTGACAACAATGCTAACGACACTATTCAGTATTCACGTCACCTGATTTCCTAACTGTTTAACATTTGGTGGACATTTGTAACGCAAACAAGACTATAAAGTATATAGCCATTTTTCACACTTGTTTCGCTGTGTGCTGTTTTGTATTACAAGACTGACACACAGTTGCTGGCTTGTAGTGTAGACCAATGTACTATTCTGGGGAAGCAGGCATTGTTAATAAGTCCTTGAAGCAAGAGTCCAGAGAAATAAAAGTTGTTATAAACATTTATTTAGAATAAAACATACAGTATGTAGCCATATAACATGTAGTGTGGTCAATCTATACTACATACCTCAGGAAAGGAAAGACGCTGTTCTGCCATGGTACACTACATCATCATCATCATCATCAGTCCAAGGACATAGTTGGAGGAGGTTATAGCAGTGTTGTTAAAACTAACACGTTTTACAGAATAGCATAGCACAAAACACAACGCATAACTCTTGAGAGAGAGAGACCAGTGCTAGAGGTCTGACAGGGGGAAATCAACAGAGCCAGACACAGTATACTGATGCGGGGCAGTGCAGAAAGGCCACAGACCCATGGGTGGTAAACTAATAGATGTCTTTGTGTTTTGTCTGTTATTTTACTCTGCTGGGTATCTCCCCACCACAGTACACATCTATAAGCAACAAGCTTAGAATGTTTTTCGGTTTATTTTCTGGTTGTGAGTACAGTAAAATGGAAATTAAACAAGTTACAGACCACGCAAATGAAAAGGTGTTTGTCTGAGGTAGCAAGGCAATCATGGCTTTCTTCTGATTTTTTAAAACATATATTTATAAAACTATTCTACACAATGATGGACTGTGGGCCTCTTACAAACTCGACTATTTCTGAACAGCTTTAGTTTCAATTAATTTATAGTTTCCGCCCCTCTCTCCTTTATACAACAATCCAACTTAATTACTACAATGCTAAATCAGTCTGCCACACTTGGAATGACAACTGTATAGGCACAGAAGGGGTTACGTTTACGTCGCAATTGCGGCAGGCATGACAACGCCGACAGAATCGCATCAATAACGCTTTAAAGGGAGGAAAAACATTTTCAAAACAAATGTGATGCTTCGAGGAAAGACACAGAGCCTATTGTCTAAAACGATCATTTGAGGCGATAATCTTTAAATGGGCCACCTTCCCCAAATCGTAGAGAAAAACAATGACCATGTCTCCCGTGATGACGGTAGTAGGGTAGAAGCAGAGAGGAGCAGTGGAATAACAACAATGTAACAGTTTGATTCCCAGTGAAAGCAGAACAAAAACAAAACAAATCCCACAAAAAGCATGTTGTTATACAAAGCCCCCGAATCATTGGCATATTCATACAAATTACTGACAAATGTTTAACCGACTCCAGGTACAATCTACAGTTAATAAAAGGTACATTTTGCATAGTACAAGACGACGACGTGGTAATAGTAGTAAAGTTCTGCGGTCCTGTGTGTCTTTGGGTTTTACGGGGGGTCTCTTGCTAGGGGGTCTAGCTCTCCGTCTGTACTTCGGAAAAGTGAAGCGAGGGAAAGCGTAGAAGCTGTGTGTTTGGGAATGTTTCTGTCTCTCCGAAAACACACACACCTTCCTCTTTGCTGATGGCCCTCACATCACCTGAAACATAGATAAAACACACTCATTATTTATTAGAACATCCACACACACACACACACACACACACACACACACACACACACACACATTAGCCAGACTAAACAAAGTTGGCAAGACCAAATAGGATCTTCCTATTATCTCTGGGTAATCACTAAGGTAACATATACATTAAGTAGAACAGATACACTCTTCCAAAAGTAGAGAATTTAAATTAGTCTACCCAAAGTTATCTATCTCTATTATAGCCAAGGCACGAGAGTTCAGGGATGCACTGTGTTTTGATGTAAACAACACTAATTTCTCTTCATGAGCAGATATTGAATGGAAAGTATCAGAGGCTCCTAAAATGCAATCAGGGCAAGTTGGCAAACAGACTGGCAGTCCCTCATGCCCGTCACAACCCATTTAGAAAGAGGAGACAGGAGAGATCAGGGACGCAGCTGGGCACTTAGAATTCTGGGAAATGCTTTTTAAAGGGATACTTTGGGATTTTGGCAATGAGGCCCTTAATCTACTTCCCTGCAGTCAGATGAACTTGTGAATACCATTTTTATGTCTCTGTGTCCAGTATGAAGGAAGCTAGAGGTATTTTCGTGAGCCAATGCTAACTAGCGTTGGCGCAATGACTGGAAGTCTATGGGTATCTATGCTAGCAGATACCCATAGACTTCCAGTCATTGTGCTAACGCTAGTTAGCATTAGCGCAGGAACCTACCCCTAACTTCCTTCATACTGGACACAGAGACATAAAAATGGTATCCACAAGTTCATCTGACTCTGGGGAAGTAGGGTCTTATTGCCAAAATCCCAAAGTATCCCTTTAATGTAACACTGGGGTATGCTCCTTGGAACAATAGGCTGGCTTCTGAATGGACATCAAAACCTATTCAACCACACTCTGGGCTTAGAAAAACCTACAGGAACCACTTTTAATAACATCATTATATATGGCATTTATCAGACGCTTTTATCCAAAGCGACTTACAGTCATGCGTGCATACATTTTACATACAGTATGAGTGGTCCCGGGAATCGAACCCACTACCCTGGCGTTACAAGCGCCATGCTCTACCAACTGAGCTACAAAGGACTAACTTAATGGAGTTAGATATGGAAGAAGGGAAGAAAAGAGAGAAGAAGAAGTGTTAGAAGTGGTCCTAAGCACATTTCTCCCTGTGTTCACTACAGGTGCATATTAAGACAACATAAATACCAAACCTGACCCAAGTTTAATTAAATATATGAAAAAAAGAAGATAGCACTGGCTAACATAACGGACGTCAAGGGAAGAAGAAGAAAAAACTGGAGAGGGAAAAGAAATAGGCCCTTGTGAAGGAGCGTCCAAATACTACTTGTAATAAATAAATGGTTTAACTGGCTTGTAAAGGCAATGGGGAGAGTGGAGATGGACTGAGATGTTTAGAGGCGAGAGAGAAAGAAAGAGAGAGAGAGAAAAGAGAGAGGGTGGGAGCGAGAGAGAGAGTAGACTAAACAGTAATTAGACTAAGGCCCATGAGAAAGAGACGGAGATATCGGGGACGTAGGTCGGGGTGCCTTGTAAGGATCCGACGGCGAGTTGGTAATCTGCCTCTTCCATCAGTCCTATTAGCCAACGTACAATAATTGGATAACAAAATAGACAAACTACGATCATGGATATCCTACTAATGGGACATTAAAAACTTGAATATCTTATGTTTCACTGAGTCGTGGGTGAACAACGACATGGATAACATACAGCTGGCGGGATATACGCTGCATCGGCAAGATAGAACAGCTGCCTCCGGTAAGACAAGGGGTGGTGGTCTATGTATATTTGTAAACAACAGCTGGTGCAAGAAATCTAATATTAAGGAAGTCTCTAGGTTTTTCTTGCCTGAGGTAGAGTATCTCATGTTAAGCTGTAGACCACACTATTTACCAAGAGAGTTTTCATATATATTTTTCGTAGCTGGGGCCAAGCTTCCTGCAATCCAGGACCTCTATACCAGGCGGTGTCAGAGGAAGGCCCTAAAAATTATCAAAGACTCCAGCCACCCTAGTGATAGACTGTTCTCTCTGCTACCGCACGGCAAGTGGTCCCGGAGCGCCAAGTCTAGGTCCAAAAGGCTTCTTAACAGTTTCTACCTCCAAGCCATAAGACTCCTGAACAGCTAATCAAATGGCTACCCGGCCTATTTGCACCCCCCCTCTTTTACGCTGCTGCTACTCTCTGTTTATTATCTATGCATAGTCACTGTAACTACCTACATGTACATATTACCTCAATTACCTCGCCCACGCACATTGACTCTGTGCCGGTACCCCCTGTATATAGCCTCGCTACTGTTATTTTACTGCTGCTCTTTAATTAGTGGCGCAGCGGTCTAAGGCACTGCATCTCAGTGCTTGAGGCATCACTACAGACCCCCTGGTTTGATTCCAGGCTGTATCACAATCAGCCGTGATTGGGAGTCCCATAGGGCGGCGCACAATTGGCACAGCGTCGTCCGGGTTTGGCCGGTGTAGGCCGTCATTGTAAATAAGAATTTGTTCTTAACTGACTTGCCTAGTTAAATAAAGGTAAAATAAAAATAAAAATAAAATAAATAAATACATTTGTTATTTACATTTTTTCGTTATCTATTTTTTACTTGACACTTATTTTTCTTAAAACTGCATTGTTGGTTAAGGGCTTGTAAGTAAGCATTTCACTGTAAGGTCTACACCTGTTGTATTCGGCGCATGTGACAAATAAAATATGATTTGATTTGAAGAGCAGGTCACTGTCAATAACTTTTGCTGCTACTCTACTGAGTTTCAGAATCCATCTCTGCCTCCATTTGCAACATAGGTGAAGGAGACCCCATTGATCTATTTTATTTTCTGTGTGTGTGTTGTGTGTATGTGTGTGTTTGTTCCACATTGTTTTGTTGCTCTCTCTCCTCATCTACACCCCTTGAAAAGCACCAAACTGCCATTTTCCTTCAGAGAGTGGCTGAATCTCTTACACATTCAGTTCCTTGAACAGTTGGACTGCCTGCCCAGTAGCTAGCAACAGTATACCTTTTTTTTCATTTGCACTCATTTAACCTTCATGAAATGAGCTCCAGCTAATTTACTCTTCTCAGGTCCTGAGTGAAACGGCCAATATGCAGGTGGATGGGAAATATAGCTTACCTGTGGTCTCGAGGAGAGGCTTGAAGCTACAAGAGAAACAGAAACAACTTTGTGAGAAAAAACACAATATTGACTCTTTGCAACCTCCATGCTAGGGTTGCAAAGCTACCGGTAGTACAGGAATCTTCAGTAATTTTGGTTATTAACAGAAAATCTATGGCAATCTACCGTAACTTTGGTAACTTGTACTTGAAAAACATTTAAAACATGTATTCATATATAGGTCTCCATAAAAAAATGTTTATATCGGTCTCCATATTGTCCATGAGTTTCTAGTAGATAGACCTTATCGTTCAAGAGAAAATAGACTAATTAATGAAAAAAGCATTTAATAAAACGTTTCATTATTTTCAGTTACATCTGCAACTCGTCCAACTATTGACTTTTTTCACAACTGCCAACAGTTTGATGCCAAAACATTGACAACAAATACATACTGACATAGTAAAATAGTGTGTTAAAAATATATAAAGGATATTTGATGTTATTTCACTAAGATGATGGTTTATAGTTAGGATAATGTTTTACAGCTATGTAATTCATTTTTTAAATTTTAAAATCATCTTATTTAATAATTTCATATATTTGACATGTGATAAGGCCACACATAGGGCCAGAGATAATTACAGACACCTGTACAAATCTGAAGTATCCTAAAGTGCCAATAGATGTCTTCAGATAGATGACATAAAATCCTTGAAAGATACCACATTTCTGGTAGTTTACTGGTAAACTTGGAACATTTTTAGTAATATACCCTCCCTTTGCAACCTTACTCCATGCATCAAAACTGATTGGTTGAAGCCTAACTTCAGCTGCACATGGGCCCCTCCTACACACAGTCATAAGCTAAGTATTATCTTTAAGTGTTGTTGAGATGGATGTTCAGATCGTTGAGCCATTATGCCTGCCAGGTGAGCAGTAAACCAGTATTGATAGCCCCGCAGCACCCTCTAAATTATAATAGATTTTTAACTAAACTCCAGATAAATTTTCAACTCATTCAAATGCAATTTAAAGTCACTTTGAGGTAATTCACTAATCCAACACTATTTTTCTCATTTTATGATACCCATGGAGCGTATTTCTTCCTCAATTTTACTGGATACCTAGGGCCAGGTCACATGGCCAGAAGAAGCTCTAGGCGCTATGTATAAGTTGACTGTGTGAGAGTGTTTCAAACTTCTCTCCTCACTGCAGTCACTTTGCACATTATCAATATTGCATCTAAACAGAGAAGATGACATAGCTTGCCTTTTATTTTCAGCTCCAAAGACATGACTGTTGAATTAAACAATAAAGACTAGTGGAGAGTAGGGAACCCCACAGGGACAGCAACTGTTTACTGTGAAGAATATAACCTGCTCCAGCCCAACACCACCACCCACACACACACTAGCTAAGTGCTGAGTGAGAGAAAGAGTGGGAATGGAATAGAGAGGGGAGAGGAGGAGGAGGAGTAGAAGAAAGGTGAGGTATAGCGGAGGATGATGGAGAGAATGAGAAAACAAGGGGCAGAGGAAGAAGAGGAGAGAGAGGAGAGGAGAAGGAAAGACAGAATGAGAGAAGAGGGACATCGAGTGAGAGATAGAGTGAGGGAAAAAAGTATTTGATCCTCTGCTGTTTTTGTACGTTTGCCCACTGACAAAGAAATGATCAGTCTATAATTTTAATGGTAGGTTTATTTGAACAGTGAGAGACAGAATAACAACAAAAAATCCAGAAAAACGCATGTCAAAAATGTTATAAATTGATTTGCATTTTAATGAGGGAAATAAGTATTTGACCCCCTCTCAATCAGAAAGATTTCTGGCTCCCACGAGCTGAGATTAGGAGCACACTCTTAAAGGGAATGCTCCTAATCTCAGTTTGTTACCTGTATAAAAGGCACCTGTCCACAGAAGCAATCAATCAGATTCCAAACTCTCCACCATGGCCAAGACCAAAGAGCTCTCCAAGGATGTCAGGGACAAGATTGTAGACCTACACAAGGCTGGAATGGGCTACAAGACCATCGGCAAGCAACTTGGTGAGAAGGTGACAACAGTTGGTGCAATTATTCGCAAATGGAAGAAACACAAAAGAACTGTCAATCTCCCTCGGCCTGGGGCTCCATGCAAGATCTCACCTCGTGGAGTTGCAATGATCATGAGAACGGTGAGGAATCATCCCAGAACTACACGGGAGGATCTTGTCAATGATCTCAAGGCAGCTGGGACCATAGTCACCAAGAAAACAATTGGTAACACAATACGCCGTGAAGGACTGAAATCCTGCAGCGCCCGCAAGGTCCCCCTGCTCAAGAAAGCACAAATACAGGCCTGTCTGAAGTTTGCCAATGAACATCTGAATGATTCAGAGGAGAACTGGGTGAAAGTGTTGTGGTCATATGAGACCAAAATCTAGCTCTTTGGCATCAACTCAACTCGCCGTGTTTGGAGGAGGAGGAATGCTGCCTATGACCCCAAGAACACCATCCCCACCGTCAAACATGGAGGTGGAAACATTATGCTTTGGGGGTGTTTTTCTGCTAAGGGGACAGGACAACTTCACCGCATCAAAGGGACGATGGACGGGGCCATGTACCGTTAAATCTTGGGTGAGAACCTCCTTCCCTCAGCCAGGGCATTGAAAATGGGTTGTGGATGGGTATTCCAGCATGACAATGACCCAAAACACACGGCCAAGGCAACAAAGGAGTGGCTCAAGAAGAAGCACATTAAGGTCCTGGAGTGGCCTAGCCAGTCTCCAGACCTTAATCCCATAGAAAATCTGTGGAGGGAGCTGAAGGTTCGAGTTGCCAAACGTCGAGTTGCCAAGCTCGAAACCTTAATGACTTGGAGAAGATCTGCAAAGAGGGGTGGGACAAAATCCCTCCTGAGATGTGTGCAAACCTGGTGGCCAACTACAAGAAACGTCTGACCTCTGTGAATGCCAACAAGGGTTTTGCCACCAAATACTAAGTCATGTTTTGCAGAGGGGTCAAATACTTATTTCCCTCATTAACATGCAAATTAATTTATAACATTTTTGACATGCGTTTTTCTTGATTTTTTTGTTGTTATTCTGTCTCTCACTGTTCAAATAAACCTACCATTAAAATTATAGACTGATCATGTCTTTGTCAGTGGGCAAACGTACAAAATCAGCAGGGGATCAAATACTTTTTTCCCTCACTGTAGTGAGTGAGAGGAGGCGAGGAGAATGGAAGAGGAGAGGGAGGTAAACAGAGGGAAGATGGGAGGAGAGGGAGGAAGAGTTTGAGTTAAAGGAGAGGACTTACGACTGCATGCAGGGAAGGTGTGGTTTATCTGTTCCATGATGTCTGCCAGGTCAGAGCTGCGGTTGTGTGGGTGGTCCAACAGCTCATCTGAAACACACACACATAAACACACCAGTTTAGCACACTGTGTGTGTGGGTGTATGTGTGTGTGTGTGTGTGTGTGTGTGTTTGTGTGTTGAACCGACCTGTGTGTTCGGTGAGGGCCCCTTGTTCTTGCATGCCGGGGGACGACACTCCGTTCACCCTGGAGTCCATCTCCGGCTGAGAGAGAGAAAGAGAGGATGAACGAGGATCAAGTAAGACAAGAGGTGAAGAGAAGAAGGGAGAGAAACACAAGAAGAAAGACAGAAAGAAAAGTAGAAAATATAGGGGGGAAAGAGGGAGGGACAGAGACAAGGACAAGCATCATTACTAAAACATAGTGCTCACTCTTCATTATTCATAGTGGCATACTTCACTGGTGACGACTTCAAACAAACTATTGCTCTACATATTAATCATCAGTCCCAAACAAGGGAATAGCACACAGTGTGACACGATGGGGCTGAGATTAAATATGTGTCATCACGTGTACTGATATTTACATGTGTCTATAGCCCTCTCCCGAATTTGTCACTGTCACTCCCCATCTGAGTTCAGATTCATCTCTAAGGGTTTGGGAACGTGTTTGTTTAATTTTGAGACTTTCATTCATGAAAAAAGGCACGCACACACACACATACACTCGCGCACGCACACCCCCACATGCCTGAGATCTATAGAATAGGGCACCTGATGTCCACTGACATTTACTATCAAGTCTAACATGCCCCTTAGCTTTCCAGACACGGAATCAATGCAGCCTCCATATCTGTACCATCCCTCTCTCCTCTCCTTCCTTCATATCTGTACCATACCTCTCTCCTTTCCTTCCTCCATATCTGTCCATACCTCTCTCCTCTCCTTCCTCCATATCTGTACCATACCTCTCTCCTCTCCTTCCTTCATATCTGTCCATCCCTCTCTCCTCTCCTTCCTTCATATCTGTACCATCCCTCTCTCCTCTCCTTCCTTCATATCTGTACCATCCCTCTCTCCTCTCCTTCCTCCATATCTGTACCATCCCTCTCTCCTCTCCTTCCTCCATATCTGTACCATCCCTCTCTCCTCTCCTTCCTCCATATCTGTACCATCCCTCTCTCCTCTCCTTCCTCCATATCTGTACCATACCTCTCTCCTCTCCTTCCTCCATATCTGTCCATACCTCTCTCCTCTCCTTCCTCCATATCTGTACCATCCCTCTCTTCTCTCCTTCCTCCATATCTGTACCATCCCTCTCTCCTCTCCTTCCTCCATATCTGTACCATCCCTCTCTCCTCTCCTTCCTCCATATCTGTCCATCCCTCTCTCCTCTCCTTCCTTCATATCTGTCCATCCCTCTCTCCTCTCCTTCCTCCATGTCTGTACCATCTCTGGCTCCTCTCCTTCCTCCTCTCCTGCCCCCAGCTGTAGTAAAGGTTAATGTGATGGAAATGTCTCCAGAGCATTCTCACAACGTCTTCAGGGCTCACTTAGAATAACACTGACTACACAACAGCTCTCTAATACAAATGACAACAACACAAAATACAGAATTTATCATTGATAACCACCATCATTAAGTTTGCCCGACGACATAACGGTGATAGGCCTGATCACCGACAACAATGAGACAGCCTATAGGGAGGAGGTCAGTGACCTGGCAGTGTGGTGCCAGGACAAAAACCTCTCCCTCAACGTGATCAAGACAAAGGAGATGATCGTGGACTACAGCAAAAGGAGGGCCGAGCACGCCCCCATTCTCATCGACAGGGCTGTAGTGGAGCAGGTTGAGATCTTCAAGTTCCTTGGTCTCCACATCACCAACAAACTATCATGGTCCAAACACTCCAAGACAGTCGTGAAGAGGGCACGACAACGCCTATTCCTCAGGAGACTGAAAAGATATGGCATGGGTCTTCAGATCCTCAAAAAGTTATACAGCTGCACCATCGAGAGCATCCTGACTGGTTGCATCACTGCCTGGTATGGCAACTACTCGGCCTCCGACCGCAAGGCGCTACAGAGGGTAGTGCGTACGGCCCAGTACATCACTGGGGCCAAGCTTCCTGCCATCCAGGTCCTCTATACTAGGCGGTGTCAGGTTTCTAAACAGCTTCTACCCCCAAGCCATAAGGCTACCCGGAGTATTTGCATTGACCTCCCCCCTTTTTTACGCTGCTGCTACTCGCTGTTTATTATCTACGCATAGTCACTTTACCCCTACCTACACTACCGTTCAAAAGTTTGGGGTCAATTAGAAATGTCAGTGTTTTACATGAAAACATACATGAAATGAGTTTGAATAGCAAATATAGCAAAATGAATAGGAAATGTAGTCATTGACAAGGTTAGAAATAATGATTTGTAATTTAAATAATAATTGTGTCCTTCAAACTTTGCTTTCGTCAAAGAATCCTCCATTTTCAGCAATTACAGCCTTGCAGACCTTTGGCATTCTAGTTGTCAATTTGTTGAGGTAATCTGAAGAGATTTCACCCCATGCTTCCTGAAGTACCTCCCACAAGTTGGATTAGCTTGATGTGCACTTCTTACATACCATACGGTCAAGCCGCTCCCACAACAGCTCAAGCTCAATAGGGTTGAGATCCGATGACTGTGCTGGCCACTCCATTATAGACAGAATACCAGCTGACTGCTTCTTCCCTTAATATTTCTTGCATAGTTTGGAGCTGTGCTTTGGGTCATTGTCCTGTTGTAGGGGGAAATTGGCTCCAATCAAGCGCCGTCCACAGGGTATGGCATGGCGTTGCAAAATGGAGCGATAGCCTTCCTTCTTCAAGATCCCTTTTACCCTGTACAAATCTCCCACTTTACCACCACCAAAGCACCCCCAGACCATCACATTGCCTCCACCATGCTTGACAGATGGCATCAAGCACTCCTCCAGCATCTTTTCATTTGGTCTGCATCTCACAAATGCTCTTCTTTGTGATCCGAACACCTCAAACTTAAATTTGTCTGTCCATAATACTTTTTTCCAATCTTCCTCTGTCCAGTGTCTGTGTTCTTTTGCCCATCTTAATATTTTCTTTTTATTGGCCAGTCTGAGATATGGCTTTTTCTTTGTAACTCTGCCTAGAAGGTCAGCATCTCGGAGTTGCCTCTTCACTGTTGACGTTGAGACTGGTGTTTTGCGGGTACTATTTAATGAAGCTGCCTGTTGAGGAATTGTGAGGCGTCTGTTTCTCAAACTAGACACTCTAATGTATTTATCCTCTTGCTCAGTTGTGCACCGGGACCTCCCACTCCTCTTTCTATTCTGGTTAGAGCCAGTTTGTGCTGTTCTGTGAAGGGAGTAGTACAAAGCGTTGTACGAGATCTTCAGTTTCTTGGCAATTTCTCGCATGGAATAGCCTTCATTTCTCAGAACAAGAATAGACTGACGAGTTTCAGAAGAAAGTTATTTGTTTCTGGCCATTTTGAGCCTGTAATCGAACCCACAATTGCTGATGCTCCAGATACTCAACTAGTCTCAAGAAGGCCAGTTTTATTGCTTATTTAATCAGCACAACAGTTTTCAGCTGTGCTAACATAATTGCAAAAGGGTTTTCTAATGATAAACTTGGATTAGCAAACACAACGTGCCATTGGAACACAGGACTGATGGTTGCTGATAATGGGCCTCTGTACGCCTATGTATATATTCCATAAAAAAATCAGCCGTTTCCAGCTACAATAGCCATTTACAACATTAACAAGGTCTACACTGTATTTCTGATCAATTTGATGTTATTTTAATGGACAAGAAAATTGCTTTTCTTTCGAAAACAAGGAAATGTCTAAGTGACCCCAAACTTTTGAACGGTAGTGTACATGTACATATTACCTCAATTACCTCAGCTAAACTGTACCCCCGCACATTGACTCGGTACCGGTACCCCCTGTGTATAGCTGCGTTATTGTTATTTTATTGTGTTACTTTTTTAAACTTTATTTAGTAAATATTTTATTAACTCTTATTTTTCTTAAAACTGCTTTGATGGTTAAGGGCTTATAAGTAAGCATTTCACCTGTTGTATTCGGTGCATGTGGCAAATACAATTTGATTTGATTTGATTACAATTGATTCGGAGTTAAGAAAAGTCCCTTCAATACAACTACACTAAGTTGTAATATTGTAAAACTGTTGATGTTCTTGTTGTGATAAATCTAGACAACACATTTGTTTGGCCATAAACTGACAATGCTGGGCTGAAAATATGAAAATCTATTCTGTGAATGTCAGAGCACGTTTGTAGGATTAGTCATTCTCATTGATCCCTGTAAATTGGATTTGTTTCTCCCATCATGAAGTCAGGATCTGGCTACCTCAGGACTCTGGGCTCTAGAGGAAGTGGTGTGTGTGTGTGTGTGTCTTGCAAAGTTTAAATGAGGCCTTTATCCCCTAAGAATCAGCCGAGTCACGTTATCTTCCCCCAGGCGGAGGTTGCTTAATGCTCTGCCTCTGTTGTAACTAAATGAAGAAATGTAATGTTGACCTGTGAGCTCCCAGAATGTGCCTATATAAATAGTGCACCGAAGTATTTCAGGACCGTGGATTGCTACCGCTAGCCACTGTGGGAGAAAAGAGCTGACTGTTCAGCACCATGGCAGTGGAGAGCGCCACTACAGGCGGGCCACACCCAACAGCACTCATAATGAGCAGATTCCACAGACCTGTGTGGCTAACTGAGAAGAATGTTTGGCATGGGCAGGAACAGTTGGATTTTGATTATTGTTCCCATTCCATTTTCCCCAAGTTTTAAAGTTGTAACGAACAGGGAAATAAACCTGGATATGATTTAACTACAAGTACTGCTTTAAGACTCCTGATTATCCACCACAGCTTCCAGCTCCAGAGCCCCGAGTCAATACCTGCCCGCCAGCTGTTTACCAACTCTGACTGACTCCGTTTGGTTGGTTGGCTTTTATTTTCCACACACCTAAAAAGTCATCCAAACATATTGAGTGATCAGGAGAGGCATAAACAGAGCAGAGACGGATTGGGTTACTGGATAGGGAGCGCTTAGTAGCCCTGGGATGAATACTCACGATACAGGGGTTTTTCTGCATCATAAAGGGGCTTTTATTTTGGTGATTGTTAGTTCTCAAAGATTATAAAAAAATATATTGGTCCATTATCTTTTCTACATACTTTATATCTGGTTTTAGTCGTTTAAGTTTACAATGAAAGCATTTTTCCATAAAAACAAAGTTAGGCGTCCCGAAAAAATGCTTAGGCGGCCCGCCCAAGGATTTTAATGGCACACAAATCCCTGTGATCAGGAATGAGTTATGATAAAAACAAGGCCACTTTCTAGGGCTGAGAAGGAATTGTTGTTGTTGTTGTTGCATGATCAGTGCAATAAAATGAATGCCACAGGTGGAACAAGCATGTTTGTGTGTGTGTTAGCACATCTGTTGCAGTGGCTGGCTGTCCGAGGTGGAGTGTGAGCAGTGGTGGAAAAAGTACCCAATTGTCATACTTGAGTAAAAGTAAAGATACCTTAACAGAAAGTTACTCAAGTAAAAGTGAAAGTCACCCAGTTAAATACTACTTGAGTAAAAGTCTAAATGTAATTGCTAAACTATACTTAAGTATCAAAAGTAAAAGTATGAATAATTTCAAATTCCTTATATAAAGCAAACCAGATGGCACCATTTTTTTGTTTTTAAAATGTACGGATAGCCAGGGGTACACTCCAACACTCAGACATAATTTACAAACGATGCATTTGTGTTTAGTGAGTCTGCCAGATCAGAGGCAGTAGGGATGACCACGTGTTCTCTTGATAAGTGTGTGAATTGGACCATTTTCCTGTCCTGCTAAGCACTCAACATGTAACAAGTACTTTTGGGTGTCAGGGAAAATGTATGGAGTAAAAAGTACATTATTTTCTTTAGAAATGTAGTGAAGTACGAACGAACTGCAAAAATCTCTGAAGCTGGAGACACTTATCTCCCTCAGTATCTTTAAGCATCAGTTGTCAGAGCAGCTTACCGATCACTGCACCTGAACACAGACCATCTGTAATTAGCCCACCCAACTACCTCATCCCCATATTGTTATTTACATTGTTATTTATTTTGCTCATTTGCACCCCAGTATCTCTATTTGCACATCATCTTCTGCACATCTATCACTCCAGTGTTAATACTAAATTATAATTGTAATTATTTTGCACTATGGCCTATTGTAGGTAACAACACATCTGCCACACTGATCCTCAACACGAGGGCCTCAGGGGTGCGTGCTCAGTCCCCTCCTGTACTCCCTGTTCACCCATGACTGCATGGCCAGGCACGACTCCAACACCATCATTAAGTTTGCCGACGACACAACAGTGGTAGGCCTGATCACCGACAACGATGAGACAGCCTATAGGGAGGAGGTCAGAGACCTGGCCGTGTGGTGCCAGGATAACAACCTCTCCCTCAACGTGACCAAGACAAAGGAGATGATTGTGGACTACAGGAAAAAAAAGAGGACTGAGCACGCCCCCATTCTCATTGACGGGGCTGTAGTGGAACAGGTTGAGAGCTTCAAGTTCCTTGGTGTCCACATCACCAACGAACTATCATGGTCCAAACACACCAAGACAGTCGTGAAGAGGGCACGACAAAGCCTATTCCCCCTCAGGAGACTGAAAAGATTTGGCATGGGTCCTCAGATCCTCAAAAAGATATACAGCTGCACCATCGAGAGCATCCTGACTGGTTGCATCACCCCCTGGTATGGCAACTGTTTGGCCTCCGACCGCAAGGCACTACAGAGGGTAGTGCGTACGGCCCAGTACATCACTGGGGCCAAGTTTCCTGCCATCCAGGACCTCTATACCAGGCGGTGTCAGAGGAAGGCCCTCAAAATTGTCAAAGACTCCAGCCACCCTAGTCATAGACTGTTCTCTCTGCTAACGCACGGCAAGCGGTACCGGAGTGCCAAGTCTAGGTCCAAAAGACTTCTCAACAGCTTCTACCCCCAAGCCATAAGACTCCTGAACAGCTAATCATGGCTACCCAGACTATTTGCACTGCCACCCCACCCCATCTTTTTACGCTGCTACTACTCTGTTAATTATTTATGCATAGTCACTTTAACTCTACCCACATGTACATATTACTTCAACTACCTCAACTAGCCGGTGCCCCCGCACATTGACTCTACACCAGTACCCCACTGTATACAGTGGGGAGAACAAGTATTTGATACACTGCCGATTTTGCAGGTTTTCCTACTTACAAAGCATGTAGAGGTCTGTAATTTTTATCATAGGTACACTTCAACTGTGAGAGACGGAATCTAAAACAAAAATCCAGAAAATCACATTGTATGATTTTTTAATAATTAATTTGCATTTTATTGCATGACATAAGTATTTGATCACCTACCAACCAGTAAGAATTCTGGCTCTTCTTTAAGAAGCATTCCTGTTCTCCACTCATTACCTGTATTAACTGCACCTGTTTGAACTCGTTACCTGTATAAAAGACACCTGTCCACACACTCAATCAAACAGACTCCAACCTCTCCACAATGGCCAAGACCAGAGAGCTGTGTAAGGACATCAGGGATACAATTGTAGACCTGCACAAGGCAGGGATGGGCTACAGGACAATAGGCAAGCAGCTTGGTGAGAAGGCAACAACTGTTGGCGCAATTATTAGAAAATGGAAGAAGTTCAAGATGACGGTCAATCACCCTCGGTCTGGGGCTCCATGCAAGATCTCACCTCGTGGGGCATCAATGATCATGAGGCAGGTGAGGGATCAGCCCAGAACTACACGGCAGGACCTGGTCAATGACCTGAAGAGAGCTGGGACCACAGTCTCAAAGAAAACCATTAGTAACACACTACGCCGTCATGGATTAAAATCCTGCAGCGCACGCAATGTCCCCCTGCTCAAGCCAGCGCATGTCCAGGCCCGTCTGAAGTTTGCCAATGACCATCTGGATGATCCAGAGGAGGAATGGGAGAAGGTCATGTGGTCTGATGAGACACAAATAGAGCTTTTTGGTCTAAACTCCACTCGCCGTGTTTGGAGGAAGAAGAAGGATGAGTACAACCCCAAGAACACCATTCCAACCGTGAAGCATGGAGGTGGAAACATCATTCTTTGGGGATGCTTTTCTGCAAAGGGGACAGGACGACTGCACCGTATTGAGGGGAGGATGGATGGGGCCATGTATCGCGAGATCTTGGCCAACAACCTCCTTCCCTCAGTAAGAGCATTGAAGATGGGTCGTGGCTGGGTCTTCCAGCATGACAACGACCCGAAACACACAGCCAGGGCAACTAAGGAGTGGCTCCGTAAGAAGCATCTCAAGGTCCTGGAGTGGCCTAGCCAGTCTTCAGACCTGAACCCAATAGAAAATATTTGGAGGGAGCTGAAAGTCCGTATTGTCCAGCGACAGCCCCGAAACCTGAAGGATCTGGAGAAGGTCTGTATGGAGGAGTGGGCCAAAATCTCTGCTGCTGCAGTGTGTGCAAACCTGGTCAAGACCTACAGGAAACGTATGATCTCTGTAATTGCAAACAAAGGTTTCTGTACCAAATATTAAGTTCTGCTTTTCTGATGTATCAAATACTTATGTTATTCAATAAAATGCAAATTAATTACTTAAAAATCATACAATGTGATTTTCTGGATTTTTGTTTTAGATTCCGTCTCTCACAGTTGAAGTGTACCTATGATAAAAATGACAGACCTCTACATGCTTTGTAAGTAGGAAAACATGCAAAATCAGCAGTGTATCAAATACTTGTTCTCCTCACTGTATATAGCCTCCCTACTGTTATTTTATTTTTTCTCAACACTTTTTTGTTGTTTTATTCTACTTTTTTATTTAAAATAAATGCACTGTTGGTTAAGGGCTGTAAGTAAGCATTTCACTGTAATGTCTGCACTTGTTGTATTCGGCGCATGTGGCCAATAACATTTTATTTTATTTGATTTATTGCCTTACCTCCATAACTTACTACATTTGCACACACTGTATATAGATTTTCTATTGTGTTATTGACTGTGCGTTTTGTTTATTCCATATGTAACTCTGTGTTGTTGTTGTTTTTACCGCACTGCTTTGCTTTATCTTGGCCAGGTCGCAGTTGTAAATGAGAACTTGTTCTCAACTGGCTTACCTGGTTAAATAAAGGTTAAAAAAAAGTAAAAGTAGTCAAAAATATAAATAGTAAAGTAAAGTACAGATACCCCCAAAAATTACTTAAGCAGTACTTTAAAGTATTTTTACTTAAGTACTTTACACCACTGAGTGTGAGCATGTGTGTGTGTGTATACTGTACGTGTCTCTCTATGTGTTGCCCACCTGGTGCAGTAGCTGTCTGAGCCGGTGGAGCTGGGACTCCAGCTGCTTGTTGTGCTCCTCCAGTTTGTGCATGCGGTCCTCCAGACGGCTCTTGTGCTGGCGCAGCAGTTTGGCCTCAGCCAGCAGGTCAGCCTCGCCAGGACCACCGGGGTGAGAGGACCCCTCAGGGTCCCAATGCCCCACAGACCCAGGCCCCCTCTGGCCCCCGTGCTGCTCCTTCAGCTGTTCATACTCCCTTTTCAGGGTCCTGGGGGAGTCACACAGAGATGGGGTTAGGGAGATGCAGAAGTCAGACACACACACGGCTCACCACACAATCGCTCCGCACATATAATATGATGAACCCAACAGCACTACTAAAATCTTCCTGCCCCCCCCCCTCTCTCTCAGTACAATCCTATGTAAAGCCACTGTACAGAGAGGTCCTGGCCCTGTGTTCATCTCTGTCTGTTTAGAACTGTATAGAGCTGTGGCCTCCAGACTGACTGTGGTACTTTAACTGGCTTATAGCCTGGCTCATAAAGAAGACTGTGAGCAGTGCTAAATCACTCAGATACAGCAACTGCCTCAGACAGAAACACAGCAGCTCCAAGAACAATAGAGTGAGTGCACAGTCACCGTTGTCCTTACACTACCTCTATCCACCAATCAAAGAGGGAGAGGGAGAGAGAGATGAGGGGGGAGGAGCAAGAGCTGAGTGAGACAGCCTGAGGTGAGTGTGTGTGTGTGTGTGTGCTGAGCATCACTTTTAGTAAGAGGGCGGAACACAGTAGTGCTGACATTTGACAGACTACTCCGTTGACCTATCGCGTACTTCTGCTCGTCCTCCAGGCGCTGGATGATTCGCTCCAGCTCTCCACGCTCCTCCCTCTCCACAGCCTGTAGGATCTGGGCGGGGCTCTGCGGCTGGCTGCAGGGAGATCCCTCCCCCCCAAGGGTCTGGCAGTACTGCAGGATCAGAGCATGCTCATCGTCCCTATGGGGAAATATACACAAATGAGCTAATAACACATGTATTTGTTGTCATTCTACAAGAGCTTCATTATATTAAATACATTGTGCGAGAGCGTGCTCCACCTGGGTCAAAGTTTAAGTTCAAAGAGCTTTGTTGTCAATCTTGATTGTCTTTCCATTACATAGGCTCAGTGACTTTAACTTGAGCTTTGGCTGTTGTAGGACTGTACTGTATGGCTGGGAGCTTTAGATACTCCCTGCAACACAGATGTGTTCATCTCTACCATCAGATAACCACATGACAGAGATAGAAAGGAGAGGGAGAGAGAAGGGAGAGAAAGTGAAGACAGATGGGGAGACAGATGGGGAGAGAGGGGGTGAAAGTGAAGACAGATGGGGAGAGAGGGGGTGAAAGTGAAGACAGATGGGGAGAGGGGGAGAAAGTGAAGACAGATGGGGAGAGAGGGGGTGACAGATGGGGGAGAGAGGGGGTGAAAGTGAAGACAGATGGGGAGAAAGTGAAGACAGATAGGGAGAGAGGGGGTGGAAGTGAAGACAGATGGGGAGAGAGGGGGTGAAAGTGAAGACAGATGGGGAGAGAGGGGGAGAAAGTGAAGACAGATGGGGAGAGAGGGGGAGAAAGTGAAGACAGATGGAGAGAGAGGGGGTGAAAGTGAAGACAGATGGGGAGAGAGGGGGAGACAGATGGGGAGAGAGGGGGTGAAAGTGAAGACAGATGGGGAGAGAGGGGGTGAAAGTGAAGACAGATGGGGAGAGAGGGGGAGAAAGTGAAGACAGATGGGGAGAGAGGGGGAGAAAGTGAAGACAGATGGAGAGAGAGGGGGTGAAAGTGAAGACAGATGGGGAGAGAGGGGGAGACAGATGGGGAGAGAGGGGGTGAAAGTGAAGACAGATGGGGAGAGAGGGGGTGAAAGTGAAGACAGATGGGGAGAGAGGGGGAGAAAGTGAAGACAGATGGAGAGAGAGGGGGTGAAAGTGAAGACAGATGGAGAGAGAGGGGGTGAAAGTGAAGACAGATGGGGAGAGGGGGAGAAAGTGAAGACAGATGGGGAGAGAGGGGGAGACAGATGGGGAGAGAGGGGGTGAAAGTGAAGACAGATGGGGAGAAAGTGAAGACAGATGGGGAGAGAGGGGGGTGAAAGTGAAGACAGATGGGGAGAGAGGGGGTGAAAGTGAAGACAGATGGGGAGAGAGGGGGTGAAAGTGAAGACAGATGGGGGAGAGGGGGGTGAAAGTGAAGACAGATGGGGAGAGAGGAGAAGAAAGTGAAGACAGATGGGGAGAGAGGGGGTGAAAGTGAAGACAGATGGGGAGAGAGGGGGTGAAAGTGAAGACAGATGGGGAGAGAGGGGGAGAAAGTGAAGACAGATGGAGAGAGAGGGGGTGAAAGTGAAGACAGATGGGGAGAGGGGGAGAAAGTGAAGACAGATGGGGAGAGAGGGGGAGACAGATGGGGAGAGAGGGGGTGAAAGTGAAGACAGATGGGGAGAAAGTGAAGACAGATGGGGAGAGAGGGGGTGAAAGTGAAGACAGATGGGGAGAGAGGGGGTGAAAGTGAAGACAGATGGGGAGAGAGGGGAAGAAAGTGAAGACAGATGGGGAGAGAGGGGGTGAAAGTGAAGACAGATGGGGAGAGAGGAGAAGAAAGTGAAGACAGATGGGGAGAGAGGGGGTGAAAGTGAAGACAGATGGGGAGAGAGGGGGTGAAAGTGAAGACAGATGGGGAGAGAGGGGGAGAAAGTGAAGACAGATGGGGAGAGAGGGGGTGAAAGTGAAGACAGATGGGGAGAGAGGGGGTGAAAGTGAAGACAGATGGGGAGAGAGGGGGTGAAAGTGAAGACAGATGGGGAGAGAGGGGGAGACAGATGGGGAGAGAGGGGGTGAAAGTGAAGACAGATGGGGAGAAAGTGAAGACAGATGGGGAGAGAGGGGGTGAAAGTGAAGACAGATGGGGAGAGAGGGGGTGAAAGTGAAGACAGATGGGGAGAGAGGGGGTGAAAGTGAAGACAGATGGGGAGAGAGGGGGTGAAAGTGAAGACAGATGGGAGAGAGGGGGAGACAGATGGGGAGAGAGGGGGTGAAAGTGAAGACAGATGGGGAGAAAGTGAAGACAGATGGGGAGAGAGGGGGTGAAAGTGAAGACAGATGGGGAGAGAGGGGGTGAAAGTGAAGACAGATGGGGAGAGAGGGGGTGAAAGTGAAGACAGATGGGGAGAGAGGGGGAGAAAGTGAAGACAGATGGGGAGAGAGGGGGAGAAAGTGAAGACAGATGGGGAGAGAGGGGGAGAAAGTGAAGACAGATGGGGAGAGAGGGGGAGAAAGTGAAGACAGATGGGGAGAGAGGGGGTGAAAGTGAAGACAGATGGGGAGAGAGGGGGTGAAAGTGAAGACAGATGGGGAGAGAGGGGGAGAAAGTGAAGACAGATGGGGAGAGAGGGGGTGAAAGAGAGAGAGAATGATGGCTCCAAGTTTTTCTGTGTCATATTCGGGTGATCTGCGGTGGCAGGTCTTCCTAAACCACAGCTGTCACCTTTACTCTAACTAACACACACACACACACACACACACACACACACACACACACACACACACACACACAGGGATTATAGGGATTAAACTTTCGCAAACCATCACACACACACGTGCACAGAGGGGTAGGATTACTGAACCCCTGTCCATTACCACAGGAAGTGCCAACCATCGCCAGAGCCACACTGACAACCAGAGAGACTGTTTCCATTTGGCCAAGCTGAAAGCAGTGGTTTTAACTGGATGCCATGTTGGCTCTCCCTGGATAAATTCGATCCATCCATTCACAATGTGTATTGACAATCCAGTTCTCATTCTGTGGCTTGGCTAGCTAGTTAGCGTTTAAAAAAAAGTATATAGCGTCATCAGCATGGCTAGGCTAAGCTAGGCTACCAAACACCATCTGGCTAACACAGCGCCTACTTCCTGATGTACGGCATCCAGGAGACACATTACAGAACCCAGACACAGCATTTCATAAACGTCCCAAGTATTCAGGTCCTCATTAACATTACATGGATATTCAGAGTGTTCAAGATATGAATGGATTCCTGGACAAAAAATATTTTGTTTCACAGGCGGATCTATTGTGTTGGCAAGGACGTGGACACCTACTCTTGGAGAAATATGGCTAAAAGCCTCTGATGACGGGATAGAGTATAGAGTGGTGAGGAGGAATAGGAGCTCCGTGGACCCTTCGTGTCCGGAAGTAATTTAGCCATTGGCGCTTTGTAGAGTTACTATTTTCTAAATGTTTCGCGTGTCAATTAACTCGTGAAGTTTCTGGATTACTCATTATATTAATAAAGTCCGATTTAATCAACAAATACGATAGTCAGTTTTAAAAAGGTTAAGGGTACATATCTGGCTGTGTTGGTAAAATCACTACATATCCCATTGAGCCAAGCGGAGAGAGAGAAGTCAGAAACGTCCAGCTAATCTTACGCCAATTAAGTGGCAATGAAGCAAACTGAAGTGGCAATGATATCCTTCGCCACCGTCGTCTTACGACAGATATCTCGAACCAGTCATTATTAATCTACAAAAATAAATTTGTTTCCAGCTAATTTCTTAGTTACATGATTGTATTACTAGCAAAGGAGTTTTGAGGGTGCAGTATTTCTGAAGTTTAGCAATGAGAACGAAAACTTGAATAGTTCAGCTAGCCAGCTAGCTTACCCAGGGAAAACAAGCTCAGGCCTAGTGTGCATGTTAGCCCAGCTGGGCTAATTCAGGAGACAAATTGTAGTTTTTATGCCCTGATATCAGGAGCTGGCGGCAAAAAGTTTGATTAAACAATTTAGAGTGAAACTAATAAATAAGATTACTTATATTTAAGGAGGGCGAATTGATTTATACAATCCCGAAATCAGCTGTAACTCTCAATAGTCAAACAAAGCTTAAAACGATGTTTGAGTGAACCTGAATCCAGAAAATGAATGGCGAAGTCGCTTCCAGACCCAGTAGACTCCTCATCCTCACCACTATTGAAATGTTATAAACAAGAGCCAAGAACTGTGACTGAAATACCACAGCCGTACAGGTATTCAGGTTCTCCATGATATTCTATAGATGAAGTCAGTGTGATGGCTGTCTGCCTCAAGGCTAAGGGCTGTGATCTTGTGTAGGAATGGAATGCACTATGAAGGTATGAATGTACAATGAAGTTATAAACCTATGAAGTTCAATAGAAATTCAGTTCTTCCTCCCTCTGCACCGTGTGATCGATGCTTCCATTAGTGCTCACTCCACCACACAGAGCTTCACACACACATGCCTGACAAACACCCCTCTCATCTCAAAGACATGTTATCTATCGATCTTCTTTTCGTTATAAAATGAGTGTCATGCCTAAAATCACTGAGACGTAGATAATGACATAAGAGCCAGGCGGAGAGGAGAGGGGAGATAAACATCTAAACATTATACACATTACAGAACGGCCATTTTATTAGGTACACCCATCTAGTACCGGGTCGGACCCCGCTTTGCCTCCAGAACAGCCTGAATTCTTCGGGGCATTCTAGTTGCTGCAGATTGGACGGCGGTACATTAATGCTGCGAACAGCCTGTTCCATCTTATCACAAAGATTAGGTTGAGGTCTGGGGACTGTGCAGGCCACTCAATGAACTCGCTGTCATGTTCCAAGCAATGTTTTTCCACTCCTCAAATTGTCCAGTGTTGGTGATCGCGTGCTCACTGGAGCCTGCATTAGCTCATCTGTGCAATTGTCTGCTGCAATAGCTCATCTGTTACAAGGATCGACAAGTTGTGCATTCCGAGATCCCGTTCTGCACACCACTGTTGTACTACGGTGTGTTCTTTTTCAGTTTGTGGCCCGCCTGTTAGCTTGCATGATTCTTGCCATTCTCCTTCGAGCTCTCTCATCAATTAGCTGTTTTTGCCCACAGGACTGCCACTAACTGGATGTTTTTTGTTTGTCGCAGCATTCTCAGTAAACCCTAGCTGAGGAGGGCGGCCGTTTCTGAGATACTGGATCCGGCGCGCCTGGCACCGACGATCATACCCCGCTCAAAATCGCTTAAGTCACTCGTTTTGCCCATTCTAATGTTCAATCAAACAGTAACTGAATGCCTTGATGCCCGCTTTATATAGCATCCATGGCCACGAGACTCACTGACTGTAGGAGCGATCCATTTTCGTGTGGTGTACCTAATAAACTGTGTATGATGAGGGAGGATATATGGAGAGGGAAGACAGGAACTGTGAAGAGATGCTCATATAGGGAGGGCCAGGGTGAAACCTCGACCATACTGGGAGCAACCAATTAAATAGTAAGTGAGTGAGTGAGAGAGAGCACGAAAGAGAGCGAGAGATAGAAAGAGAGAGAATACGAGAGAATGGGAGAGAGAGAGAGGATGCGGGAGAGAATGCGAGAGAGAGAGAGAGAGAGAGAGAGAATGCAAGAAAGGGAGAGGTAGTGTTAGAGAAGGACAGTGTTGGTTTGCTTTAGTTAAACAATGGGTTCAGGGCTCTGTGCCTAGAACATCACAAAGCACATGCAGATCAATGAAGCTGAGAGCCCAAATTAGGCCCAGAAAACATCAACTCTTTCATGCCATACTTACGATGAGATTTCAAACCCTTTCTCTAGTGGGACCGGTGCTATGGAGTTGTTTGAGTGGAAGTTTGAGGGGGAGCAGAGGATGGTGGCTTCAAATAGTTCATTTCAGAGCATTTTTGTTTTGTTTTTCTCTGTGATGCAAAGCAGGGTATATTGAGTTCAGAGTTGAATGAGAAGCCTGGTTTAAGCCCAACGGTAAAGCTTGATACTACTAGAGCCAAATCAGATGATGTGTAAGAGAGTGGACCAGAGGGAGGGAGAGAGGGACTGTACAGAGAGAGAAAGGGAGGTTCAGAGGGAGGGAGAGAAAAACATAGATAGAAAGAAAGACAGACAGAAATTATTATTATTATTATTATTATTATCAGAAAGAAAGAAAGAGTGAGACAGAGAGAGAGAGAGAGAGAGAGAGAGAGAGAGAGAGAGAGAGAGAGAGATTGAAAGTGAGGGGAAGGAGACAGAGAAGAGAGGAAGGACAAGCCGAGAGAGTCCTGTTTCCTTGGTGATTAACAGCAGCATCAATGACAACACTGAGCCTTGGCTGGAGATAACACACAATAAGCAGCTCTCTGGCTTTCTCATTAAGGCTTTTCTACCAGATAAAACGCCTGGACACAAATGCATAGCAGGGCACACACACACACACACATGCACGCACATGTGAGCACACACCCACGCACACATGTACGCATGCACAAAAGCAAGAACACACACAAAATAATGCTTTTTAGCCTATTAAATGATGGAAATACATTTGACAGGTCATGCTTAACGGTCTATAGGTTAATTTGCATAATTTAGTGGAATTAAATTGGAGCGTGTGTACAGTATATTTGTTATGTATCTTATTTATCACACGCGTACAGCATACAGATACAGAGCCTTTGAGTGGAGAATCTATCAGACAGTGCCAGAGCTGCAGCTGCAGCATCTTGTGGTGCTTTCAAGACAACTGGGAACTCTGAAAAGTATGAGGTCAAATCATGACGTCTGTGATCTTCAGGTCAGAAAGTCAGAGCTCTAGAAAGAGGCCCGAGTTCCTGAGTTGGAATTCTGAGTAGTTTTTTTTCCCAGTTCCCAGTTGTCTTGAACACACTGAAGTCGTAAGTCTGACATTTTCAGAGTTACCAGTTGTTATAAACACGGCATCAAATGGCAATAGAAGGCAGGCTTCATCAGTGCGTCACACACCACTTTGTAATGAGCTGGAGGCAGTATGCATTTTGAAAACATATATTTAATTGTTTGAAACCTGAACATTTTAATACATATGAGGCATTTCTTACCTTGCTTCAAAGTAGCCTATTAGATCTCCTCTCTTTCTAAATTTCTAACGGATATTTTTATCTCTGTCACATGAAACTGCTCGCATGTGCAGGGCCCTTTTGACAACAGTGTTTTTCCTCTAATTACATTATAGAATGAACACTCACACCTAGTCTACTACCTTGTGCGTATTGCTGAGCTTATAATGTGAATAAATAATATTTTATCAACATTTTAAGATAAATGTTCTGATCTGTTGCAACAGACTCATTGCTTTTTAAAGTTTATTTTATGTAGCCTAGGTCTACTGGTTGTATGAATTTGGGATCTATCTTCCCAAAACTGTCCCAGAGTCTGTTTGGAATATTTATTTCTCGACAAGCTGACCAATAGAATAGGTAGCTTATACTTTTCTCCTATAGTGGATTGACATAGGCTAGTGATTTTGCTGTTCATTACTCGTCTTGTTGGCTGAGGAAAAGTAAATGTGGACAGTTTTTCTAACATGTTTAAAGTGCACATCAGAATTCGGTAAGAAGGAACGCACATCATTGCATCCTTGACTTGCATGTTCTGTTAATATGAATGACCATATTCTAAATGGGATTTCTGTCATTCTGAGCAATGTGGGTAGATGACCTAATCAGGTTACACACCCAATGCATAAGGGTCCGGTAAATTTCTCAAATGTCCGGTAAATTAAAATGTCCGGCGCCACATTTTCCAAACGGAAACCCCGACACACACACACACATAATTAATGACAGAATATGTGTGTGTATCAGTGTCTGTGTGTATAAGTGTGTGTTTATATGTGTGTGTGTATCAGTGTGTGTATCAGTGTGTGTGAGCATGCTCAGACTCAGATGGAGGAGTTGGAGAGATGAAGAGGCTCTAGAGATCAAGCGTAGGTGGAACAGAATTAGATCCAACTTAAAAAAAACACATGAAATCAAAAAGCGTGAAATAAAAGGGAATCAGAATTAATCCTTAGCGGAGTACAAGCTGTTCAAACACCCCACACAAGCAAATTGATGATTGGCTGCGTTCAGATCAGCTTAGACAGGATTTACGGGCGTTTAAAATGCTTGTCCACAGATTCCAGGCACTTGATCCTTTTAAAGGAAGCGTCGCTAACTCACCTGTTAACATTGACACAAGAATGCAGTGTGACATTAGACCTACTGCTATATTTCATTTTGGGTTTAGACAAAAATTGACAAATTGTGTCCTTATCCCAAAATGGCTGACACACTTAGCCATTTAGCATTACCTGTCAAACAATCAAATACAATGTACTCTCAAAAAAGTGTAAAATCATGATGAAAGTAGGCCATATAATGGGATATTAGCTGAATAGACAGGTAGAACATATTGACAGTGGTTATACATACTGAGCTGATGTGAGAAAAAACAGGACGAGAGGATAAATGGTTGGAGCCTGGAGGGTGTTTTTACTCTGCTACTTCTAATGGACCTATCACATTAACTTTCTTCTTCCTCATCATCATCACCTCATTATCACCGACTGTGTCTAGTCCTGTTCCTGTACATTTTTTAAAATCTCTCTCTCCCTCTCTCCCTCCCTCTCCCTCTCCCTCCCTCCCTCCCTCTCCCTCTCCCTCTCCCTCTCCCTCTCCCTCTCCCTCTCCCTCTCCCTCTCCCTCTCCCTCCCTCCAATCTGGAGCAGAGAGTAAAATCAGAGCAGAAAAGCACGTTCTGTCCATTACCGTGGTGAAACGGTACTTTGGGGAGTCTCAAGCACCGCCTGTTTTAAAATAGAGCTTTTAAGCGGAGAGGGCAGGTGGACAGAGGGAGGTGTGGGGGCAGACGGACAGAGGGAGGTGTGGGGGCAGACGGACAGAGGGAGGTGTAGGGGCAGGCGGCTGAAGGGAACACACACACGTGCATACACAGACACACGTGAGTGTGTAAAGTTGGTCGCGCTGCGAGAATCAAGACCCTAGTCTACCAACGCTGCCTGTCTCTATCTCGCTCTCTCTCCTCCTATCTTTCTGTCACTCTCTTCCCTCTCTCTCTCTCCAATCTGTCTATCGTGCTTACTGTCTCTGATTCTAGTTCTCTCACGCAGTTGTCTCTAGCTCCCTCAAACACTCCATATGCTCTTTCGTGTGTGGATAGATTTTTTTGACAACGTTTCCTCACTGAAAACCATTTCCAAATCCCACTTCAGTGCACACGCATTCACACGCACACTGGATATCTGCAGATTTCAGCTCTCATTCTCCCTCTTATCAGAGCATGTTGAGAGATCATCTCATTCTAACCTGTCTAAACACAGGACCACAGAGGGTGTACAGAGACCTCCAACCAGCATCACAGTGTGTGTGTGAGACCTCAGAGGGCATCGGAGTTTAGAGAACTCATTCCCCCGATTAGGATCTCAGCTGGGAATAGGTCTTAACGTGCCCTCCAGACAGCTTTAAGGGAACATCTAAAGAAACACTCAACCTCTCTCTCTCACACACACACACACAAATCTGGAGCTTCAGCACGTTCCCTCTCTTTGTACTGCTAACCGCCTCTCTATCTTTTGTCATCCCTTCTCCCTCTCTCACCCAGTCTTTTCTTTCTAAACTTCTCTTTCCATAACACTCTTCCCACTCCAAAGTCATTAATTTTTATCTTTATCAAAGCAAACCATCTTTCTCTCCGTAACATATCCCTCTCTCTTACCCACTCTTTTCATCGTTATCTTTCTTCCCCTGTGCGTAATTGAAACTTCTTTCCTCCCTTTCAGTTCTTCCGTCTCCCATTCTCTTTCTCACCCACCTTGTTTTCCCTCCTCCCTCTTTCCAATGTATTGTTTTCTGCCTCTTCAGTTACTATCATCAGAGCTCCATAGACCAGATAATGACAATAATAATCATTATATTTTTGATACGACACTCAAAGCTCTAACACATGAATGAACAGAGAGACTTTTATATACTATGGCAGGGTGAGCGACGTACTGTAGTGTAACGCCACAGTCCACTGGGCCACACATAACACAGGTAGTGAGGACAGCGATATGAAGTTCATAAATCTAACCTCAAGGTTGACAGGTAGGTGGACAGAGTCTAATGGTTATTTACAGGTAGGTGGACAGAGTCTAATGGTTATTTACAGATAGGTGGACAGAGTCTAATGGTTATTTACAGGTAGGTGGACAGAGTCGAATGGTTATTTACAGGTAGGTGGACAGAGTCTAATGGTTATTTACAGATAGGTGGACAGAGTCTAATGGTTATTTACAGATAGGTGGACAGAGTCTAATGGTTATTTACAGATAGGTGGACAGAGTCTAATGGTTATTTACAGGTAGGTGGACAGAGTCTAATGGTTATTTACAGGTAGGTGGACAGAGTCTAATGGTTATTTACAGATAGGTGGACAGAGTCTAATGGTTACTTATAGGTAGGTGGACAGATTCTAATGGTTACTAATGGAAACGGTTACTAATGGTTACTTACATGTAGGTGGACAGAGTCTAATGGTTATTTACAGATAGGTGGACAGAGTCTAATGGTTACTTATAGGTAGGTGGACAGAGTCTAATGGTTATTTACAGATAGGTGGACAGAGTCTAATGGTTACTTATAGGTAGGTGGACAGATTCTAATGGTTACTAATGGAAACGGTTACTAATGGTTACTTACATGTAGGTGGACAGAGTCTAATGGTTATTTACAGATAGGTGGACAGAGTCTAATGGTTACTTACATGTAGGTGGACAGAGTCTAATGGTTATTTACAGATAGGTGGACAGAGTCTAATGGTTATTTACAGATAGGTGGACAGAGTCTAATGGTTACTTATAGGTAGGTGGACAGATTCTAATGGTTACTAATGGAAACGGTTACTAATGGTTACTTACAGGTAGGTGGACAGAGTCTATTGGTTACTAATGGAAACGGTTACTAATGGTTACTTACAGGTAGGTGGGCAGAGCGGAAACGGTTACTAATGGTTACTTACAGGTAGGTGGACATAGGGGAAACGATTACTAATGGTTATTTACAAGTAGTTAGACAGAGGGAAAACGGTTACTAATGGTTACTTACAGGTAGGTGGACATAGGGGAAACGATTACTAATGGTTACTTACAGGTAGGTGGACAGAGAGTAATAGTTACTTACAGGTAGGTAGACAGAGGGGAAATGGTTACTAATGGAAATGGTTACTAATGGTTACTTACATGCTTCCTGTAGCTGAGCTGCTGTCAGTGGGCAGAGAACCGTTGGAGCGTTCCATCTGAGCCAGCCTGAGAAACACAGATACAGATACAGACATTAACTGGATGAGTTCATTATCTGGGTACAGAGGCAACCACTGGTGGCTAGTGCAATGTGACATAACATAAGCAGTGGACAGCAGACATCAGACATTCTAGCAGAGTTCAGCCCAACAGCCAGGGGATCAGCCATCACAACATGGGACCCAATTATGACATGAGATGGATTATGGTACAGTGCTGCACATGGCCGGGACGAGAGGTTCAAAGCCACACCGGTCAAATCCTATTGGGCACGGGGGGAGTGTATGTGTGTGTGTGTTGTGATAGATCTATGTGTTGGGAGGGGGAACACAGTTGATTACTGGCCCTGGCCTTGGCGCTCACACACACACACACACACATACAGACACAGACATACACAGACACACAGACACCCCTTGGTAATTAGATTGGGCCAGCAGATCAAAGGCTCTATTTATTGAGTTTGAGTCTGTCTGTCTGTCTGTCTGTCTGTGTGTGTGTGTGTGGGGGGCTGTAGCGATTGACCTGTGGGTTAATGGTTTATGAAAGGGAAAGATGGGTGAGACCAGGGGGTCAAATCCATGTCAGAATAGCATATGGAATGGCTGGTACTGAGGGGGCACAGTAATATTGGCAGGGGGGCTAGTCCTACTTTGTCTCTGCCTTAATGGACAACAGTCATACCAAGTATGTGCAAGGTTTGTGTGATGGTAGTGTACAGTACCTGCTAGCATACTGCTCTATCCTGGAATGAGTGTCATCATGAGAGAACTGGGGTGACTGGGAAAGCCTGGAGAGAGGGAATGGAGGGGTGGAGATGGGTACAACATGAAACACAATAACAACCACAAATACTTTAATCAAATGGATAAATGAGCAGCTAGAAATCTATGAGAATATAATAAACAAAGAAAGAAAAGAAACAACAGAAGATTGTGATGATTTAGGAAGCCGGTCAGGAGTTACTGCACTGCTAATGGGATAAGAGGAGGTTAGGAGATTTTGGTAGTTTTGGTTGGTCAATCAAGCAGACAGGCAACATGCGGTATGACGGCTTAGCCTGGGGGTGGTTGGGGTGGGGTGGGGGGTGAGTTTTGGATGCAGGGACAGGGAAGAGAACAGGACTCTGTTCAGGGGCATTCTGATCTCGAGGGCGCGGGGCGTGCAGATACTCACTCATACTGCTCCGGACACATGCTGATGAGAGTGACGGGACTGTAAGAGAAACGGAGGGAGGGAGGGAGGGAGGGAGGAGAAGAAAGCCACCACAGAACATCAATCTTTAGGGCCACATCACATGAACAAGGTCAAGAACCAAATGCAACAGGAGGAGAGTACAGGTGGTAGGGTTCCAACCAATGATGTACTGTATATAAACCCTGGCTTGCTGATGCTACGTATTGGCCATTGAGAGACTTTGAAGCCATGGCCAGCCATATTGGCACTCCCCAGTAGGACAAGTCCTTCATAGGAATGAATGGAATTCTACAGTATTTCAATTAACTGTTTCAAGGACAAAATTACATTTATTTATATATTTTGTTGTTGTAGTGGAAACAGTAACATTAGTAATTAGTAAAGTATACTTTAAGGAAAATGTTTTTATATATTTGTTCATGTTTTATTTTTATGTTTAGATCACATAATGTAATTTATGAATTAAGGTGTCTGTAATAGAACAAGCATGGTAAAAACTAATGTAGACATTAATAAATGCATTTCTATAGCTTCCAAAGGTGGGTGGTACTAAGATGGAAGCAAGGTGGCTTCAACACAGCGCCTCCTATCAGTCATATACATATACATACAAATCATTGGTTCCAACCAGCAGCTATGCTTAGAATAGCCAGAAGGGGGCGACAACAGGGGCACGCAGAAGCACACCTGGTAGATGTTGCCCTTAGGCACAGATCTAGGATCAGTTTGCCCACCCCAAATCCTAACCTTTACCATTATTAGGGAAAATGCAAAACTGGCCTTAGATCAGCATCTAGGAGCTCATCCAAATATAATATCCCCTCTAGTCTAAGGGCTATGGTCCAATGATTTCTAATGATTCAACTATTAATTTCCAAGTGATATTGTAATTGAGTCCCTATTTAAATAATTTTAGTAGAATATTCCCTTACGAGCAAGACTATGTAGCCCCAGGCCTGTACTTACTGTAGTTGTTAAGTATGCTTTTTAAGTTTCCACACTGATTACAAGGACATTTGCCGCTATTATTAGGCATACTTGACATTTACCAGCAATACCAAAATGATCAAGAGACCATATTCAGTCTGTCTTTCACTTATTACAGTGTCATTTAATGTGCAGTCTTCAAAATGAACATATTTTTCTAAACATACAGGATGTACTGCACAGCGCACACAGATGAAACACCTTTGGCAAGGGAAAAAAATGAATTTAATCTAGCGAGAAAGAACGGTTGCTAAATATAGATGTGCTAAAGGAAGAGAAGCATCTTCTTCTTTTCGAGAAGGAGAGGATGTTTGAGATGCTAAAATAATTGCTTGGGAGCTCTGAAGGTTACTTGTGTTTTTGTTCGCAATGTGAAAGTGGAGACATTCAAACAAAGCGCTGCATCGTGGGTATGTGTCTCTCGCAGTGGGAAAGAAAGCAGTAGTCGTCACTTCTCTGCCCGCGAGGAGACTCTTATTGCACCAGATCACTCAGTGAGGGAGAGATTGAGCTATTTGGGGCTGCTGTCTGCGGTGTCCTACCACTTTGTGCACCCCCGTCAACTGGTGCCATTAGGAAGTGGGCTTTTTCACCTGAGAGCAGCAACAACCAGTGTTTGAGTTGATTTGTTTAAAGCCATATACTGCTGTGCTGAGCTCTTCCAGTTTTTTCTCCTACTCACGACAGGCTGGGCCAGGGGTGTTGTAACCTCCGGATGGGTGCACTCTTGTGAAAAAGATAAACAGAGCGAGAGAGGAAGGGAGAGAGGGAGACCTTGGGAGCGTTTAGCTCTGACAAATGTTGCTGTTGCTGTATAGAGTGCAGTCAGAACAGGCAGCAGGAGTAAGGGGCCTGGAGAGTCAGTGATGTTGAGCCTAAAGAGTTCACTTTTCCCTGAGATGGCAGTAGGCCAAAGGCCAGTCCAACTACAGCCTACCTCTCTGGGCCTGGCTATACGGAGTAACCAGTTATCAAGCACAGCAATCAATAGGACTGATATTATCACTGTCAACAACCCACAGCTGTGGATATTTTTTTGGGATTGTACAATATGACAAACAAAAAGCAAACATGTAGATTTACTAGTCTATTTCTGACAAAATAACTTTTCTTTACAAAGTGTGTGGAGGGCATTTGTCTTTCAAGAAATAACTGTTGTTATAACTATTTTCTGGTACATGTTTTCTGGTAAATCACACATCTCTGCATTGAACCATGTCCCTGGCAGGCAGAGTGTGTCTGTGTGGGTATTATTGTATCAGACAAAGTGACTGACTGGGATGTACAAAGACAACAGTAGAGCCAACGGTAATGGACCTTGGCAGGGAGACAGACACACTGAGAGACAGTCAAATACAGAGTTTTAAAGTTAAGAGGAAGGATGGGCATTTTCATTTGCAAAGCCTTGATGAGATGACACTGTGTGTGCAGAGTGCTGAATATACTGTGATGCCAATTCTGATACTATAGAGAGATGTTGCTGGAGTGGCTACAAACTATTTTTACAAAAACTAGGCTACATGGTACCTAGTTGTGTTGAGTAAAAGGTTGTCCTCATCAGTATGGTTTACATGATGTTGTATTGTGTCATACAGTATATTGTACCTTTTCACTGAATACCAATAAAGTTATTAAATCCAATTCAAATCCTGAATATTCTGAACACACTTCAATAGTCTTGAAAGACAAGCTGGCCTGACACTCTTTTCTCTCCTCTCCTCCTCTATCAAGGGGGTTAAGAACCCCTGTGTGCACTCTGACACCTTTTCATGCCTCCTGTCAGAGAGCGCAGAGACAGCCAGCCGCCAGCTAGACAGACAGAGGTGGTGCTGGGAACACGGAAACACCGCCATATGTTCAGAGGGGAATATCATTAGCCCGCGCTCGCTACCACATCCTACGCTAGGGCTTTCCGCTCAGTTTGACAGATGTGTGTGTGTGTTTTCAGAATGTGTCTATATCTGTGCTGTGTTATTGACTCCACCCAAATCAAATCAAAAAGATAGAGATAGAGAGAGAAAGAGAGAGAGAGTGACAGAGAAAGTCTGAGTTAATGTGTTTTAAGACAAGTCCCCAAATGCACAAACTCCAATCCACACAACTCCTAAACTCATCAGACTCCCTGCTAGAGTTAACGTAGTGTACAGTCTTATCCTGAATACGGGTTGTGAACAGCACATAACACACCAAGCTAGGAGGATCAGATGCTTCTTTCACATTAACACACATCTCTGTGTCGTACCAGAAATCCTATTTGGCGTGTAATGAAGGAAGAAGAGTTGGGAGGGAGTTAACAGTGGGTGGGGTTCTGTGTTCTATAGGTGGGGAAAACGTATGAGGAAACAGAATAACTGTGACCAGAGATAGATAGAGAGAGAGAGAGAGAGAGAGAGAGAGACAGATAGAGAGAGCGAGGGAGACAGGGAGAAGGAGAGAGATAGAGAGAGACAGACGGACGGAGAGAGAGAGGGCGCGAGAGAGAGAGCGGGAGAGATGGGTGCTCTCTCTCTCTCCCTCCCTCCCTCAGAGATGGCCTGATTCACTGTCTCCACACACTGAATGTCAATGTGTTTCTGTGTGTGCGTGTGTGTGTATGTGTGGGCTTAAAAGTAAGAATTGCCTGTTTTGTTACCAGACTTTCAGCAGTTTGTGGATGGTAGAGAAGCCAGGTGGGGGAAGAAAAGTGGAAAATGAATGTCATGGAATAGTCATATTTCTCCAAGTCTCCAGTTTCTTTGCAGCTTTTTAAGGAATCTCGCCCCGATTTGCCACCATTTCTGTCAGGTAGACAACGCTGCAGGAGTCATTTCTCAGGGATAGCGGGAGGAAGGGGGGAAAGGAGAGACAGAGTGGAGAGAGGAGAGGAATGAAGAGGGAGGGGCCATCTATCTGAGGTGTGGCTGTGGACATCTGGACTGTGTATGTGTGTGTGTGCGACCGCTCGTGTGTGTGTAACTCCAGGCTATAATTCACAGTTTGTTTTTAATATCCGCTTTCACGATTCAAGTAGAAGGAGAGAGAGAGAGAGAGAGAGACAGAGACAGAGAGAGAGAGACAGAGAGAGAGAGAGAGAGAGAGAGAGAGAGAGAGAGAGAGAGAGAGAGAGAGAGAGAGAGAGAGAGAGAGAGAGAGAGAGACAGACAGACAGAGAGAGGGAGACAGAGGATCTGTACAAAGATGGAAAGATACTGAGACAGAGGATATAGCAAAGAAGGTTCAGATCATAGAGGGGGACATAACTCACACCTAAAGGGCACTCACCACCCGCCACTAGCATCTGCATAATCTGTAACGCTAGTTAAACACCATTACTGAGGATTTATGTGTGTCTGAGCGGGCGACCGGTGTAAATCGAGACAGACTCACTCCAAAGTAGAGCAGCAGCTCTGTGCAACACAGGAGATATATGGCCTGAGTATGCCAGGGGGTATAACGGTTTACAGACCGGAAGTGTAAATTAAAGTGTTGATAGAGGGCTCACCCAGGCAACACAACAACCCCCTTCCTCCCAGGTACTTACGTCTCCATATTGTCTCCTTCTAGAATCGTCTGGACCGGTAGGTAGCCCAGCCGGGGGTGCTTGGCAAAGTACTTCTTGGAGCGGAACTTGTTTTTCAGCACCTTGGTGAAATCACGCATGTCCTCACCCGAAGTAGTCTGGAAGAGTGAGAAAGGGATGAGAAAGTTTATAAGAAGGAGTTCATTAGCAAATACGTGTGGTCCTCTGTAGCTCAGCTGGTAGAGCACGGCGCTTGTAACGCTAAGGTAGTGGGTTCGATCCCCGGGACCACCCATACACAAAAAAATAAAATAATGTATGCACGCATGACTGTAAGTCGCTTTGGATAAAAGCGTCTGCTAAATGGCATATTATTATTATTATTATATTCTCAGAGAGTGGCGGATTCTGCTTTGCCAGTGAAAGTCAAATTACCACAGTGCCCTGACCTAAAGAGGAATTGTTCTTCCTAGGATTCAGGGAACAGCTAGGGAGATTCAACTTCTGCAAACACACACCGAAACAGGGGAACACACATAAACACACTGTGACGCAAAGGAACACACACATTCTAATGAGTTCATACGGCTTTCAACTAATATGTAGACCACAACACACCCAGAGAGAGAGAGAGAGAGAGAGAGAGAGGGCGAGAGAGAGAGAGAGAGAGAGAGAGAGAGAGAAAGAGACATCTCAGTACTTGAGAAGGAAGGTTTGTGTGTGGAGCTTGAGTAGTGTGTTGTGGCAGGTAGGCTACTGGGCTAGAGAAGAGTCCGTAAAATCACAATAGAGACTTGTCAAACTTGTGCCCAAACAACTACTTCGGAAGACCGAATAGACCACCGCACACAATTTATTCTACCATGTTTTTGCTGAATAATTAATACTAGCAATGTGGGAACAATCAAATGAAAAAGCAATATTGTGCACATCAAATAAACAGTGGGACTGATATGAGAAAACTGAGAATGTTTCTAAAATGACTGCAATGGGACCCACGGCGGCCCCATTTTACACAGCATCATATTGATCTTTACCTCCTAAATCAGGTTATGGTCCTAGGCATCTGCTGTGCCTTAGTATTAATATGTACTTTATCCTTTTTGGAGACATTAAAGTACCATCAAATGTGTTTTGTTTCTGTGTGGAAGAGAGGGTATTGTAAATGTGCTATTGTTGGTTTAGAGAGGGGCTACTCTCTGAGGAAATAAGTTTGATTTCATTTAATAAAAGAGTATCTCTATTCAACACATGGTGTGTAATAAAGTATTTATTCCTCCAAGTGGACTGTGGTTCTGAAGTAACAGTGAGAATCAAAGGTGTAACGTCACTGTTTTGTTAGGTCTTCTCCAGTAAAATGGTTCAGACAGCCAAGAATCCACAATTTCAAACTCATCAATTTAATAGCTTACACTAATATCCCTTTCATACACAGACCGAAATCTCACTCATTTACCATGCCTGCTTCTTTTAGCCTGCATTTTATCTGAAAGGGGTGGTAAAAAAACCCACCTAAAGACCTAGTCATGATTCCTGCATTTTCACAGACCCTGTAACCAAAATACAGGTATCAGGTTTGTGTAAATGGTTCTCTACTTTTTTGCAGGTCAATTAATTAACACTTCCATTGTTTAACACCTCCCTCATTTGAAATGCAAACAGCCCCCATTGTTTAACAACAACCCACTGACCCCACCCCTCCCAATTTGCCAGTTACCCACTGATATGTATAAAAGGTGTATACGTAAAATAAAGTGGTAAATAAGGGGTTGTTTGAAGGGGGGTCCTATAAACATTGGCTAATATTTTTTACAGGTAATATACTATATAATCTGTCTGAAATGGGTCTAAGTCAGAAACAGCAAGGCCTGATTGTGTATGGGTAAGGAGTCTGACATTGCAGTTTGACTTTCTGCTTCATAACTGAAAGCTAGAATATTATTTGCCCATGCTTAAACATGACTTGTATAACGTTTTCATCCCACAGTCACTGGAGGCTGCTAGCATTACATAGCCAGGACAGGAGTGATTGCTGTTCCTCGTGGCTGGTGGTCTGTATCAATATCCAGGCTATCACATTTGGAGATTGAAAAACTAAATTAAATCACCAAAAGAAAATAAACATATTCCCCTACCAGTCGAAGTGTGACATTCAGCAATATTCCAACGCTGTGCGTGAGCTCTACTAATCTAAAAAGAGAAGACTGTTCAATTTCTGCAAATCCCCTCCCTCCCTCTCACCTGAAACTGTCACTCAATCATAGTGTGTGAAAAATGCCTTTCAGAAATTATAAACAGCTCAAAGAACAAAAGTATTTTACTGTTCGCTCGGTCGAATCCAATTTGCGTTCCGGGCTCCTGAAGAAGTTGATGTAGAAGGCAGGACAAGTTTCAGAAATCAGTGATTTGGAGAATAAGGTGGCACAGAGGTGCGTGTGTGTGTGTGTGTGTGTGTGTGTGCGTGTGTGTGTGTGTGTGTGTGTGTGTGTGTGTGTGTGTGTGTGTGTGTGTGAGTATGTGTGTGTGTTCCTCACCGGCGTGCAGTACTCCACCATGGGGTAGTTGAGCTTGTGGCCCTTAGCGGTTCGTCCAGAGAAGAAGCAGCTCTGACACACGTCATAGTTAAAGTGCTTCAGACTGCGATACCTAGGGATGAAGGGAGATGGATAGTATTAGTATTTTATTAGGATCCCCATTAGCTACTCTTACTGGGGTTCACACAAAACATGAGACATTACATAATACAGAACATTAATAGACAAGTACATCACAAGGACAGAACTACATACATTTAAAATAAGAATACACGCTTTCATACATTTCTGTCTTCATAATCATTTGATTCATAGACGCTACTGAATGCAATCAAAAAATGAAAATGGAAATGCAATAACAAGGAGGTGTGTTGGAAATAGGCTGACACTTTTCACTAAATTCCTGACGTGAATATAGCCACCTTGATTCGATCGAGACAGAGAGAGAGAGAGAGAGTAGAGAAATAAGAGAATAAAGAGTGATGAGATTTCTCAATTTCTCTTGCATGTGTCTCACATACGTGTGTGTGTCCTGCTCTCAACTTGGCTATTCCAGGGCCTCACAGGGAGCTACCGATTTTCTGTCACCACTTTCTCTCGCCAATTCCTCTGTGAAGATCAAAATGGAGCACACATACACACCCAAACCCACGGTCTAAAATTCAGAATGACACCTGCAGCTCTATCCCAATGCACCTTATCATCGTGCTCAAAACAGAATATAAAAGACATCTGTAAATTGAGATGGGCAGAATTCAGGCAATATAATCAAATAAAATCAAATAATATTTGTCACATGCTCCGAATACAACAGTGAAATTATTACTTACAAGCCCTTAACCAACAATGCAGTTCAAGAAATAGAGTTTATTTATGGTTTGGGGGTAGAAGCTGTTAAGGAGCCTTTTGGACCTAGACTTGGCGCTCCGGTACCGCTTGCCGTGCAGCAGCATAGAGAACAGTCTATGACATGGGTGACTGGAGTCTTTGACAATTTTTTGGGCCTTCCTCTGACACCGCCTAGTATAGAGGTCCTGGATGGCAGGAAGCTTGGCCCCAGTAATGTACTGGGCCGTACGCACTACCCTCTGTAGGGCCTTACGGTCAGATGCCGAGCAGTTGCCATACCAGGCGGTGACGCAACCGGTCAGGATGCTCTTGATGGTGCAGCTGTATAACTTTTTGAGGATCTGGGGACCTGTGCCAAATCATTTCAGTCTCCTGAGGGGGAAAAGGTGCTGTTGTTCCCTCTTCACGACTGTCTTGGTGTGTTTGGACCATGATAGTTTGTTGGTGATGTGGACACCAAGGAACTTGAAACTCTCGACCCACTCCACTACAGCCCCGTCGATGTGAATCGGGGCGTGTTCGGCCCTCCTTTTCCTGTAGTACACGATCAGCTCCTTTGTCTTGCTCACGTTGAGGGAGAGGTTGTTGTCCTGGCACCACACTGCCGGGTCTCTGACCTCCTCCCTATAGGCTGTCTCATCGTTGTCGGTGATCAGGCCTACCACTATTGTGTCGTCAGCAACCTTAATGATGGTGTTGGAGTCGTGTTTGGCCACGCAGTCGTGGGTGAACAGGGAGTACAGGAGGGGACTAAGCATGCACCCCTGAGGGACCCCCGTGTTGAGGATCAGCGTGGCAGATGTGTTGTTACCTACCCTTACCACCTGGAGGCGGCCCATCAGGAAGTCCAGGATCCAGTTGCAGAGGGAGGTGTTTAGTCCCAGGGTCCTTAGCTTAGTGATGAGCTTTGTGGGCACTATGGTGTTGAACGCTGAGCTGTAGTCAATGAACAGCATTCTCACATTGGTATTCCTTTTGTCCAGGTGGGAAAGGGCAGTGTGGAGTGCGATTGAGATTGCGTCATCTGTGGATCTGTTGGGGCGGTAGGTGAATTGGAGTGGGTCTAGGGTTTCTGGGATGATGGTGTTGATGTCAGCCATGACCAGCCTTTCAAAGCACTTCATGGCTACCAACGTGAGTTCTACGGGGCGGTAGTCATTTAGGCATTTAGGTTACCTTCGCATTCTTGGGCACAGGGACATGTAGGCATTACAGACTCGGTCAGGGAGAGGTTGAAAATGTCAGTGAAGACACTTGCCAGTTGGTCCGCGCATGCTCTGAGTACACATTCTGGTAATCCGTCTGGCCCCGCGGCCTTGTGAATGTTGACCTGTTTAAAGGTCTAGCTCACATCGGCTACGGAGAACGTGATCACACAGTCGTCTGGAACAGCTGGTGCTCTAATGCATGCTTCAGTGTTGCTTGCCTTGAAGCGAGCATAAAAGGCCTTTAGCTCGTCTGGTAGGCTTGCGTCACTGGGCAGCTCGTGGCTGGGTTTCCCTTTGTAGTCCATAATAGTTTGCAAGCCCTGCCACATCCAACGAGCATCAGAGCCGGTGTAGTAGGATTCAATCTTAGTCCTGTATTGACGCTTTGCCTGTTTGATGGTTCGTCTGAGGGCATAGCGGGATTTCTTATAAGCGTCCGGATTAGTGTCCCGCTCCTTGAAAGCGGCAGCTCTAGCCTTTAGCTCGGTGCGGATGTTGCCTGTAATCCATGGCTTCTGGTTGGGATATGTACATACGGTCACTGTGGGGACGATGTCGTCGATGCACTTATTGAAGCCGGTGACTGAGGTGGTATACTCCTCAATGCCATTGGATGAATCCCGGAACATATTCCAGTCTGTGCGAGCAAAACTGTTCTGTAGCTAGTATCTGCGTCATCTGACCACTTCCTTATTGAGCGAGTCACTGGTACGTCCTGCTTTAGATTTGTCTTGTAAGCAGGAATCAGGAGGATAGAATTATGGTCAGATTTGCCAAATGGAGGGTGAGGGAGAGCTTTGTATCCGTCTCTGTGTGTGGAGTAAAGGTGGTGTAGAGTTTTTTTTCCTCTGGTTGCACATGTGACATGCTGGTAGAAATGAGGTAAAACGGATGTAAGTTTGCCTGCATTAAAGTCCCGGCCACTAGGAGCGCCACTTCTGGATGAGCATTTTTTGCTTATGGCCTTATACAGCTCGTTGAGAGCGGTCGCTCTCTCTCTCTAAGGTAATCTGATTGATGACAGAGCCCATAGCAATACATCAGACAGTAGAGCACAGTACACCCCACGTCCCACGCCCCATTACACAGCAACATGCAGCGTATTACTACACAGACATCTTTCATTAGCCTTGACACAGACGGCCACTAATTAATGACTATGGGATCTACACTGAGTGTACAAAACATTAAGAACACCTTCCTAATATTGAGTTGCACCCCTCCACCCCCCTTTGCCCTCAGAACAGCCTCAATTCTTTGGGCATGGACTCTTCAAGGTGTCGAAAGCGTTCCACAGGGATGCTGGCCCATGTTGACTCCAATGCTTCCCACAGTTGTGCCAAGTTGGCTGGATGTCCTTTGGGTGGTGGACCATTCTTGATACACAAGGGAAACTGTTGAGTGCACCTACTACCATACCCCGTTCAAAGGCACTTGAATATTTTGTCTTGCCCATTCACCTTCTGAATGCCACACATACACAATCCATGTCTTAATTGTCTCAAGGCTTAAAAATCCTTCTTTAACCTGTCTCCTCCCCTTCATCTACACTGATTGAAGTGGATTTAACAAGTTAACTGGTCAGTCTATGTCATGGAAAGGTGTTCATGTTTTGTACACTCAGTGTATATTCTACTTTGCATTATCACTGGATAACCAGCTCTGCTTTAGAATAGGGTGTTGGCCATTGGGAACCTCAAGTCTAGACTGTGCAACACTATTCAATCCACATTTTTTCAGCTTTCTCTCTCTATCTCTCTCTCTCTCCTTACCCTGTCTCTCTTCCTACTTGCCCTCTCTTTCTATCCCTCCTTACCTTCGATCAATGACAGACCTCGAAAAGCTTGTGTTCTGTCAAATGTCTGCTGGTATTTCTGTCAGACATTCTCTAGCTGGTGTAACTACTTAGTGAGGGACCAGAGATAAACATTACACTAGACACTAGGCTCTGGTTAGCATGGTGACTGATATCATACCCCTAAACAATATTGTGTTTAGCCTGTGGATATCTGAGGTCTGTTTAATCATAAGAGTGTGATTCTAATGAACTCTTCTGACATTATGTCAGAAGGTGGTGTGTGTGTGTGTGTGTGTGTGTGAGAGAGAGAGACAGAGATAGCGAGAGAAAGAGAGAGAAAGCAGTGAGAGTCTTTGAGACCCTAACCCCCAGTACCCAGTGGACGTCCCTTTGTGTGTGTGTGTGTGTGTGTATGCGTGCGTGATTCTAGACGTCCTTCTCCAGACGGTATTTAGTCAGGAGTGTATCAGCTGCTGACATTTAGATAAATGCCTGCCCTCCGGAGCAGGCCTGCCCTTTCTGCTTCACTCAGAGCAGGGAGACCAGCACACCATCAATCCCCTGTGTGTGTGAGTGTGTGTTGGGTGGGTGTGTGTGAGCATTAGAAAATGTGTGTGTGGGTGGGTGTATTCAATGTACAGCTTCTCTTGCTCTGTATGAAAGTGTGTGTTAAGGAGCTAACGTTGAACGCAAAGTTGCTGTGTGTGAGTGTGTGTGTGTGCACGTTCGTGCGTACGTGGGTCTAAGTGTGTGTGTTTACCTGAACCCTACAATGGGGCACTCTTTACAGATGTTACACTTGGCCTGGTGCTTGGCGGTCTCAGCAGCCGCCACTCTGTGTAGCACAGGAAGCCATACCATAGACTGAGGCTCCAGCCTCATCCAATCAACAAACTGCCTGGGCTCCAGCTCCACCTTATTGGTCACCTGGACAGGAAGAGGAAAGAAGAAATGCGGGTGTCAAATCAAAGTCAATTCAACTACTAGGCTGCGTCCGAAATGGCACGCTATTCCTTAAATAAAGTGCACTACTTTTGACCAGGGCCCATATCAAAAGTAGTTCACTATACCAGAGAGGAAGAGACAAAGTGAGAGGGTTTACTCCGCCCAGAATCTGTCCATGTTAAGCAGGTCATTCATTATTAAGTGAGGAGTTTTTGTATGGGTGGAATGAGAGATTGTCGAATTTATTCAAGATGAAAATTAATTGCTATTTTGATACGTGAGGCTTATTTGATCTAACAGAAGTTTTGAAGTTTCGTAATTCTTCGGTTGTTACGAGTGTACTGATATAAGTGTGATGCACGTGACATCCCGGCAACAAAAATAAATAAATAAATAAATAAATAAATGTTTTAAAGGAACTCAGTCCGGCTTTAAACTTACTCTTGAAAGTTGTTATAGTAGAATGCACAAGGTAATGCATCATCAGTTCCTCTTGTCATGTTAGTCATTGCATACCTTAGAGAGCTATTTATAACTTGTCATAAATGTCCAGATCAACTAGCCCATGTCAGCTAACGTTTTTAGCCCATAGATTTAGTTGTAATTTTTTAGTCACTCAAATATCACATGAATACACATCAGACATGGAGAATTTATAGAAGTGCAAGAACATGTGCTTTAAAATGGCAAGATTTTCATGGCACCCCATGACAACATTTGTAGAATTGCAGGAAATAAGCTTTAAACCTACAAAATTCTCTCCACCAACAAGATGTGTGTGAACAGTTTGTGTCATGAACTGTGTTTGTGCCCATAGAAATAGACGGCGCGGGATGTTCCCCAATGCTGGAAAGGGGGCCCGTGTGAAAAAGTTTAGGAACCTATAGTGGGTATTAAATCCCTTTACACCTCAAGACGGCTGCTGTACAAAACACAGCCCACACATCTGACCTTTCAGTTGCCACGGCTACCCACAAAGGTCATTGAGTAAACATTCTGAGAGGGAACTCTTGGGACTCGAGGAAGAAATTGTCCACAGGTCACAACATGCTCGCATGCACACACACTGCAAACACGCACTGAGAATCAACATGGCTTGGGTCAAAGAGGGGAATGTTGAAAACCTATCCCTGTGTGTGTGTGTGTCTGTTCTGTGACCTCTAGCTCTGTTAGGGCTAAATGTCAGATAGAAGTCATAGAACCCTGAGATCACACACACAGACAGATGGAGACATGAAGAACCAGCTCTGGAGTGTCAAGGCATAGAGCCAGAGAGCAGACACCTCCACCTATACTTCCCTAAATCTTCCTCCCTCTCTTCTCTTCCTCTCTCCTCCACCTGTCTCCCTCCCCTCCTGTCCCCTCACATCGTCTAGGTGGCAGAGTTACGGCAGTTACAGATCAATTACCCCTTGGAGGGAGGAGGATGGATGGATGGCGAAAGGGAGTGAGGAGTGAGGTTGAGGACCGTAAAACAGGCCGTATTTATGGGCCCCCACCTCGTTCATTACTGCCCCATTAAACCAAATGTGTGGGTGACTGCTCTGCACTTTCTGGCTGATACAGGGAGGTAAGTCATCAGTCAACCATCAACCGTCTGGCTGTAATGCATTAGGAATTGTGCCGTGAATATCACTCGTCTCCCGAGTGGCGCAGTGGTCTAAGGCACTGCATCGCAGTGCTAGCTGTGCCACTAGAGATCCTGGTTCGAATCCAGGCTCTGCTGTAGCCGGCCGCAACCGGGAGACCAATGGGGCGGCGCACAATTGGCCCAGCGTCGTCCAGGGTAGGGGAGGGAATGGCCAGCAGGGAGGTAGCTCAGTTGGTAGAGCATGGCGTTTGCAACGCCAGGGTTGTGGGTTCGATTCCCATGGGGTACGAAAATTAAAAAGAATAATGTATGCACTAACTGTAAGTCGCTCTGGATAAGAGCGTCTGCTAAATGACGTAAATGTAAATGTAATGGTGGTGTTGATGTGGGTGATGGTGTGTGTGTGTGTTAGTGTATGTGTATGTGTGTGTGTGTGTTAATGTTAATGGACTCCCGAGTGGCGCAGCGGTCTAAGGCACTGCATCTCAGTGCTTGAGGCGTCACTACAGACCCCCTGGTTCAATTCTAGGCTGTATCACAACCGGCCGTGATTGGGAGTCCCATAGGGAAGCGCACAATTGGCCCAGCGTCGTCCGGGTTTGGCCGGTATAGGCCGTCAATAAGAATTTGTTCTTAACTGACTTGCCTAGTTAAATAAAAAAATATATTTAAAAAATGTATGTGTGTGTGAAATGGGGGGAGATAAAGGAAAGAGAAGGTTGTAGGTAGATAAGAGTGGTGAAGCGACAGGAGAAGGGACTGTAAAGACAGCTCCAGGTTGGTAGTGGCTCCTGTTAAACTGTTAAACTCTGTGTGACATTCCCAATGTCAGCCGAGCTCCATCACCATGCTATTTTAGGAGCCCGAGTGGCGAAATCAGGGAAATTTACTGCTTCCTAATTTAATGCCGCCACTGAATTTATGACTGACGAAACACGAGTCAGGGAAAATAGAAAAATGCAATGTGAACCCAAGGACAGGGACCAGCCAACCTTGCATTTGAACGTTCATAGTTGGCCATATTGGTTATAGTGGCTATAGTGACAACGTTATGGTACTTTCAACCGCAATAATACAAGGTGTGTGTGTGTCAATAAACACAATGTGTTGCTGTGTGTGTGAACGCTTGTGTGTGTGTATACTGTGTATACATACGTGCTGGAAGCAGCTCCGGACGCTGGGTTCAATGTTGCTCCCTCCGAAGGCGGCGACCTCTCCCAGCTGCCGTGGTATCTGGATGGCGTCGTGGAGCAGCAGACCCAGCTGTCTCTGGTCACACGTATCCCCCGACGACGCCACCTGACTGAACAGGTCTGGAGGAGAGAGAGAGAGAGAGAGAGCGAGAGAAGGGGAAGAGAGAAGGGGAGGGGGGGGTGAGACTATACAAATACAGTTTTTCATCCAAGCCTCCACTGTCACTCTTTATCAGTGAGTATGTTGTATGAGTCAGCGTGTTGTGTAGGTGTATTAATAGCCCTATGTGGGTAGTCATCTATCAGAGCTCAGGGAGGAGAAGATAGAGTAGAGGAGTCCTGGTGAGCTGAGCAACCCTGTCAGAATACAACCCAGAGGAATCGACAGTCCCGCCCTCCCTCTCTCCCGCCCTCCCTCTCTCCCGCCCTCCCTCTCGCTCTTCCCCTCCCTCTATCCCTATTTCACCCTCTGTCTCTGTAATCGCTTATCTCCTCAACTATCACAGGAGAGCAATCAATTCCCCATCAACCCCTGCTCTGAGGGTATGACAGGGCATCTGCCCATCGTTGAGAAGGGAAACCTCTCGTCTAGACGTACACACACTATATTTTTGTTTAAGTCGTAAAACAAAACAAAACCAAATTGAATGCAACAGCTCAGTTGATTCTTGTCAGGGCTCTTTCTGCCTTGTTACTCACAGATAGGATAAAGAGAGAGAGAGAGAGAGAGAGAGAGAGAGAGAGAGAGAGACAAACATTGATGAACTCCCATATCTGTTAGGCCAAATACTGCAGTGTGCAGTCACAGCAGCAAGATTTGTGGCCTGTTGCCATGAGAAAAGGGCAACCAGTGGAGCACAAACAACATTGTTTACTTCAATTAGGGGAGGGGTGGTAAGGTTAGGGGGAAATAATCAAGGAAAAAAAAAAATATATATATTATATATACATTTACAAAATATATATTGGAAATGATACAGACAATTACATTGATGGAAGCCACAATCTATCTGCAATATTAAAGCTGATCGACCCCCCCAAAAAATACAAAATACAAATTTTACAACATTGTAAATACAACCTAAATGTATCTGTTTATTTATTTTCTCTTTCATACTTCAACTACTTGCACATTGTTACAACACTGTACATAATATAACATTTGAAATGTCTGTATTCTTTAAAAACTTTTGTGGGTGTAATGTTGACTAATGTTTCCCTTGTTTATTTCTCTTTAGTTTATTGTCTATACCATTTGCTTTGGCAATGTAAACATATGTTTCCCATGCCAATAAAGCCCTTTGAATTGAATTGAGAGATCGAGAGAGCGAGAGAGAGAGCTGGAGAGAGCGAGAAAAGACAGGGATGCAGTATAGCCGGCAAGAACGATTGAGAGAGAGAAAGAAGACAGTAGAGAGTGAGAAAGGCGATCGAGAGCGGGGGGGTGGGGTGTGGCTCGCCTATCTGCCTGGTGATGTCTTTGATCTCTGTGTGAGACCCTGCCTTGATGTCAGCTCTCCTTAAGTGGAGTGGTAATGGCGATTCTATGATACCGTGCATGTGTGTGTGCGTGCATGCAAGTGTCTGCATGTGCACAAACCAGCCTTGATGTCAGCTTGCATTAAGTTAAGTAACTATGGCTGTTCTTTCAATACTCTCTGTGTGTGTGTGTTTGTGAACCTGCCTCCACGTCTCCTTGAGTAGCGATGGCAGTTCTTCGATAGTGCACTTCCCTAGAGTATGAGCCGGGCATACTTATTCAACCATGAGCAGCAATGCGTATCAGCTTCATAAGCCTTTATAGCCACTACGTAGGACATCGTTGTCATGAAACTCCAAATCATATGAGCCCCAGACTTTCTTAATATTTCTACTCTGACTCAAACGTCCTGCCCTACAATTATAATTGATATATACACAAGGTATCAAATTGAGAGTCAAATTGCTATGTAGCTGGGTTCTATTTTGCAGTGGTGGATTGTGCTACTGGTGATTTAGTGAGTTGCTGTGGATGGGTGTCTGGGCCTGACAACCAATGTGACCCTAAACGAGAGGGACTCGCCCAACCATGCTTGATCTCTTTTTGAGACTAATAGAAATTGCCAGTGGAACGAATAGGCTCAGGGACAGACTCCACGTCACAGGAGGGGTAGAGAAGGAAACTATGGAGGGAGAGGAAGAGAGAGGAAAGGTAGAGAGGGAGAGGGAAGAGATAGAAGGGGAGAACAGAGCGAGAGGAGAAAATGAGAGGACACAAAAGCAAGGGAACAAAGTGAGGACAGAACGCATGTTTTCTGAAACGACAAAGCGTACTCCCCGAGTGCAGCAGCCCTAGCCACATCCCTAAGCCCCGTGCAATGAAACAAAATAAATAAATACAATAAAATACAAAACAAATGGGAGGTCTCACATCCAATTAGATGGGCCATTCACTGGCGTCCTCTGACACGGTGCAGCCGATCGGCACCCTGGGTAACTGAGCTGGGATTACAGCCTGGCATTGGGGCTGTTCTCAATTCACCTCAGTGTGTGTGTGTGTGTCAAAGTGTGATTTAAGTCTATCAGAGATTGATAAAGTTGTATTATTTATTCACTTCAGTGTGTGAGTGTTTCTGTGTATGCTATGTGTGTGAAAGGGTTTTTGTGGGATGTTTGGTACTTACATTTGTATTTCTCCTCCAGATGGCCCTTGGAGAGCGAGAGCAATCCTATCTTCATGGACAGGACACGGATCTTCCCACTGCGTCCACTATAGAGGAAACACACACACAGTGGACCATTTTAATGTATTTTTTTTACGAGAGAAAATGACTTCTACAAGGTGTGTGTGTGTGTGTGTGTGTTTGTGTGTGTCCACGTACGTGTCATATACATTGAGAAGCCAGTTGAGACACATGTCGACACACAGCGGAACATTGACCAGGTCCTTGTACTGCTGCTCCAGCCCATCGTAGATGGACGTCAGACAGTTAATGACGTCAGGCACCGTCAGCAGCTGGGCATTCTGGGTAAGCTTGTGCTGCTCGAAGGTGCTCTGGGCCACATTCAGATCCAACAGATCCACTGGAGGGAGGGAGGGAGGGACTTTTAGATTTTTCATAGTTGTTTACTGAGACCACTCAATGGCAACAAAGAACATTCCAAAATGTCGAAGAGCAGTGGAAACTGCCACAGCAAATGACAGAAGGCTGTAATGACAACACGGCCACAGACAGGATATGAGGTGACTGTAGAGTAGACGGTGGTGTGACACCGGGGCAGCAGGCCAACCAATTTATGTTACAGATACTGGAGACACGGCGCAGAGTTAACCTAATTAGCAGTTTAAGGGGAATCCTGCTGTGCGAGTGTGTGGGAGATACACACAGACACACACATCTCAGTGGGGGATCATGAAGGAAAAACAAAACACCTGCTAACGGGAAGGAGTTTGAGGAATATATAGAGACTTTTTTCCTCTCTCTTTCCTCCCTCTCTCTCTCTATTGCTTTATCTCTCCTCCCCCTCTCTCTCCTTCCCTTCCTCCCTCCCTCATTCTATAATAACTAATAAATACAGATCTGTGTCTGTGCTTTAGACTTCAGGCTTTGACTTGTAATCTAATGGGTGAAATTGAATCTGAACGCCCTCAGTCCAAATCACTCAGACGTACAAGGAGCTCTCATCTCATCATCACAAGCTAATGCAATATAATATTAAAACCCAAAACGCCTGAATCATCTAAACTCATTAACACCCACACTAACTCATAACGACACACACACACACTCTCTCTCACTGCCCCCTACTCTCAGCACGACAAACCCACTCTACCCTCTACCACAGAACCACAGAACACCCCTACTCTCAGCAGGACCAACCCACTCTACCCTCTACCACAGAACACCCCTACTCTCAGCAGGACCAACCCACTCTACCCTCTACCACAGAACCACAGAACACCCCTACTCTCAGCACGACAAACCCACTCTACCCTCTACCACAGAACCACAGAAATAAGAAAGTGAAGCAGTAAAGTTTGGAGCTCTCTAAATAACAGTATAAACTGGGTGGCTCGATCCCTGAATGCTGATTGGCTGACAGCCGTGGTATACCACGGGTATGACAAAACATTTATTTTTACTGTTCTAATTATGTTGGTAACCAGTTTATAATAGCAATAAGGCACCTCGGGGGTTTATGGTATATGGCCAATATACCACGGCTAAGGCCTGTATCCAGGCACTCCGCGTTGCGTCGTATATAAGAACTTATCCATGGTATTTTGGCCATATACCACACACCACCAGCATTACTGCTTAAGTAACACCTGGGTAATTATGATAGAGAGCCTGGCTAAGTACCAGCAGCAAGGTATAGTAATACCCAGAGGAACAGGTGACAATTTCTCTGCACAAACCGTCAGCAGCCAACAGGGAATAACTAACACAATGATAGCTTTAGCCAGCTGGTTATTGTAGAAGACAATGTATTCCCTTTTGGGATGAAACACACAGCGGCACAGGTGGAATCTCAACAAAACAAAATTATGTACACGCATACAGGTACACACAAACTCAATCGCATACCTGGTTGCACACACACACACGCGTGTGTCAGTGTGTGTGTGTGCGTGCGTGCAGGGAAAAGGAAACTTACAGCACAGTGCTTTCTGTAGCCTACGGCTCTTCATGGCTGTTCTGTAAGCAGAAAATCTCACGTTGTTTAGGTCGGCTAAAAGGAAAGAGAGAAAGATAGAAAGAGAGAGAGAGGAAAAACAGAGGGATGTAATCACTCATACAGAATGGATAATTGCGGTCTGACATGAAATAATGATGTCAAACTGGAAACCTGTTGAAAAGACGTGCTGTAGTGTAATTTCTATGTAGTCACACGGGGAGGGCTGGAAATGGCTGGTAATTGGGTTAGTCAGACCTCTCTCGGAGGAGCTGAGTCCTATTTGTTGAATGTTGGCCTTTAGGAAATGTTCTCAGAGTTCCACAGCTTATTACTGATCCATCTGCTCATTAAAGAACAGTCACACTCGCCACCGCAACGGGACCCATACATAAAAATTGATGTTACAGTCAGTGTGTGTGTGTGTGTGTGTGTAAGCGAGACAGCAAGATACTGTGTGAAGGAGAGCATGAGAGTGAGCTTTGCAGTTACTGCGTGGTGTCATATTTGAGTGAAAGTGAATGTTTTGTGATTATATGACTGGAGTCTGTCTGTGTGTCTGTCTGTGTGTCTGTCTGTGTGTCTGTCTGTCTGTCTGTGTGTCTGTGTGTCTGTGTGTCTGTCTGTGTGTCTGTGTGTCTGTGTGTCTGTGTGTCTGTGTGTCTGTGTGTCTGTCTGTGTGTCTGTGTGTCTGTGTGTCTGTCTGTCTGTCTGTCTGTGTGTCTGTGTGTCTGTTTCATACCAAGTGACTGGTAGAGCTCTGTCATCTTTGGATGGTCCCAGCAGGTAGTCTGAGTCTGGTGGCTGGAAGACAACAGGGGATAACGATAAGGCTTTTGTCACACACAGACACAGACAGACACACACACACACACATACACACTCACACAGAGACAGACAGACAGACAGATCAATTGCTCTGCCTTGTCTACCGGTTTTCTTATCGGCTCAATAATAGAGGCACATGTATACAAATCCAAAACTTGGATCTGATTGTGATTCCCAAAGCATACAAATCATCTAGGAGGCCTTCAGAGTGACGCACAAGGACACACACACACACACACACACACACACACACACACACCCCCTCATCTCCGCAGGCCTCCTCTCAGTACGGTACGTAGCACACACAGCCAGGCTCCCTGGAGCTACGAGGGGGACGTGTTGATGTCTCGTCTCCATCCTGTTTACATTTCAGCTTCTGAGAAATGCCGCCAGGTGCGGAGCGCACAGACAAAACAGCCCAAATCAACAAGAACCACATTTTAAATAAAAACGCTTTTTTTTTTTACTTGAATCTGATCAAGCAGCGTCGTGCTGAGTTTAGTACTCCAGAAGACAGCATCAGGTGTGGGGTTTGTGTCCGTCTGTCTACTGCCCGTCTTCACCTGATTTATATTTTAGTGATTCTCCGCTTCTGCGAAATATTCCTTCCTGTACCCACACTGATATCAAGGGAATGGGATGTTTGGGTGTGGGGTAAGAATTTGACATCTATTCTGTTGTGAATGCCAGTGTCTCTGTGATTAGGTTGTCATAGCGAGACTGTCTCCACAGAGAGAGAGATAGAGAGTTGGAGAGAGAGAGAGAGAGATGGAAGGGAGAGAGAGAAAATAAAGAGATAAAGAGAGCGTGAGAGAAGACAGGCTATCCAGTGAAGTGAAGTGCTGACAGTAGAACACAGGGGAGACTACAGAAGCCATCAGCATGTGTTCATCCCTATTCATCATGCTCTGAAATGGCTGACACTTTCACACCTTCCGCGCATTGCAAATATGACTAGAGCGCCCAGCTCAGGGTTTCTTTTTTTAGCTGTGCTATTTGAGACAAGGGCCGATTCAATCATGGCCGGCCGGATATTATTGTGTGCCAGTGAGGATTTGGACACCAAGCCGTCAGAAATTAATTCATATCTCCTCTTGTTCGAACAGCTTGAGGATTTAGCCACGGTTGTGGCATAAGCGTGTACACACACACCCAAGCACATATGCGCATGCACGCACGAACACGCACAAACACGCACGAAAAAACACACACACACACACACACCTAGGCTATGCAAGCGTGCACATGACTATCCATCAGTGCCAACAGCAGTCGGAGTAAACACAATAACGGTTGCCATTCAACTAAGTCTGTAGGAGGAACATCAAAGAGAAGCCAGCCTTAGCCCCAAAGATGAAACACAAGGAGTTGACTGTGATTTGGTAACCCGCTGGAGTCTTTCCACTATGTTTTCAGTGCAAAGCAGCAGAATGACTATGACAAACACAGGCTCAATCAACAAATGGATTACACTAGCTGTCTACTACTACCGCTGGATCTGGATCGGCAGCTTAGGCCTGTCATAATGAAGACATCCCACAGAGTTGGCAGGTTCTTTCCTCAATCATCCCTTCTTTCTCCCTCTGTCGTCCATCCTAATTTATCCTCAGAAACTCCCAAGTTTAAGGTTACCTGTGGTAACCATTGCAAGGACAGAGCTGTGATGCATGTACACGTGTGTTAAGGCTTGAAGATCACACATACATTCATGTCCCAGAACGTGAAAGAGATGGTTTGGCACCAAGCTCAGGGTTATAGAATCTCTCTGATTTGAAGAACCACACAGAGATCAAAGTCCCTCTTCTTTAACAAGGAGTTTAGGTTGACTGTTCTAAAGCTACTGCCTGAGGGGACCAAAGTAGCTTGGTAGTGCCATATAGAATACGGCATTTATTCTCAAACCCGGTTTGAGATTTAGGGTTTTTCATGTTGGCACCAATGGTTCCGAGTCAATTACATTTACTTAGAATGCCTATTAGAAGTTAATTGTTGTGGAATATCTGGTGCAAAGATGGAGCTTAGAAGAGCTTTGGGTAAAGAGCTCAGACAGGGACTCAGAGAGCAGCTCCACAGCCTGTCCTCAGCAGGGAGTGAGTGAGTGATATACTGTAGAGAGCACAGTGAGCCTGGAGATGAATCCGGTTTGAGCATAAATAGATGCAGTACTTGACATTTCCCTGTAAACATCATTATAAAACTGGTTGTTTGGATCAGGGACGCTGATTGGACGAGCAGGGTTCCAAGCGGTGCTGTTTTGGCCATCACAGACACACCTATGCCTGCTAATAGTTCCATCTGAAAATTATTACTGCGCCTCCATAAGAATATCATGTTCATGTTACTGTCCGAATCATCCGTTTTATTTATCTCAACTCGTGCATTATTTCCCCTTGCTTCCAGCCTAGCATTTAGTTTGGTACAGCGGGGGTTAATATAAGCCTCGACTTCTGCCTGTCTGACCTCGGAAACAATGTATAACTTTAGAACTCCGATCTCTGTAGTACCATATATAGAGTGAACGGCGCCCAGACGAGACGAGTCAACTTTTTCTGTGCTATCGCATCGGGCCGAACACGGCCATTTACCTGTGACTGTATTCATGATACAGCACTGCCTCTTGTGCCTTATTGCTTAATTAAATGACATCTCTGAGTAAACATCATTCAAACGGGACTCTGGGATAGAATACTGCATAAAACCCAGGAAATTCTGAATTTTATGTAACTAATAAGCTACTCTGAAGTGCTGTTTATGAGAACTTGTGGCCGAGCTGTAGCAGAGTAGTAAATTACTACATTCTTATTCATATTAAATTATTAGAAATTCTCATTCCTAATTCTATGGGTGTGAATAGAATGACAGAGGGGACTCTGCTACTCTGCTTTTCCCTGGCTCCAGGTTGCCTCGGATACAGGCAGCATAATTACAGCGTTTAGAATAATCTGCATAATGACCACTTCCCCTGGCATTTCCTGTTTGGCTTGGCTACTTCCTCCTCATCACAAACCAGACCAGATGATTACAGGAGATAAAGGATGCATCTTTTTTCACAGCACTAGATTATCCCAGCAGGCCAGTGTACTGATGTATCGTTTCTGAACATTATGTTGAATTGACATTAACCAACTTGCTTCACCGTAGGGATGGTGCCAGGTTTCCTCCAGACATGACGCTTGGCATTGAGGCCAAAGAGTTAAATCTTGTTTCTCATGGTCTGAGAGTCCTTTAGGTGCCTTTTGGCAAACTCCAAGCAGGCTGTCATGTGCCCTTTACTGAGGAGTGGCTTACGTCTGGCCACTCTACCATAAAGGCCTGATTGGTGGAGTGCTGCAGAGATGGTTGTCCTTCTGGAAGGTTCTCCCATCTCCACAGAGGAACTCTGCAGCTCTGTCAGAGCGACCATCGGGTTCTTGGTCACCTCCCTGACCAAGGCCCTTCTCCCCCGAATGCTTGGCTGGGCGGCCAGCTCTAGGAAGAGTCTTGGTGGTTATAAACTTCTTCCATCTAAGAATGATGGAGGCCATTGTGTTCTTGGGGACCTTCAATGCTGCAGACATTTTTTGGTACCCATCCCCAGATCTGTGCCTCGACAAAATCCTGTCTCGGAGCTCTACGGACAATTCCTTCGACCTCATGGCTTGGTTTTTGCTCTGACATGCAACTGTGGGACCTTATATAGACAGGTGTGTGCCTTTCCAAATCATGTCCAATCAATTGAATTTACCACAGGAGGACTACAATGAAGTTGTAGAAACATCTCAAGGATGATCAATGGAAACAGGATGCCCCTAGCTCAATTTCGAGTCTCATAGCAAAGGGTCTGAATACTTATATAAATAAGGTATTTCAGTTTTTAATTTTTTATAAATTTGCGAACATTTCTACAAAACTGTTTTCGCTTTGTCATTATAGGGTATTGTGTGTAGATTGATGAGGACATGTTTTTATTTAATCCATTTTAGAATAAGGCTGTAACGTAACAACATGTGGAAAAAGGGAAGGAGTCTGAATACTTTCCGAATGCACTGTATGTATACAGTATATAAAAATGGGATGCAATGCAAATGTAAATGCCCAAAAACCCAACATCCAGGGCAGTCAACCCAAAAATGGGAATGAAAGGTGTAGGCAGTGAGTGTCAGTTTATGGAAAGCTAGGCAAAACACTGAGCTATGCTTGGGGAAGTGATGCTTCATCAACTCCCAGAGACAGAGTCACAGAGACATAGACACGCAAGTCAGTGTGGATGGATAGCAGCATATTTTTTCCTGAGGAGGACTATGTCTCTGTCACGCAGGACACGTTCATGAATAATCATGAGCAGTCGATGACTGATTACATTTTAAAATATAAGGGAAATAGAATTAGGGAAATATCTGCGACTCAGAGACACTTTTCCTGCCTCTTCCGTGACAGTGTTCTTCCCCTCAAAACTTTATTATAATTTTTCTCTCCTCTTCTACTCTGCATTTGAGAAACGTTTCAACCCTTTGAATTGTAGCAACTTAATTAAAGTAATTTGATGAGTCAATGCGGCCGCAAACACAACAAAGACATCCTGACGGGCACAGAGGCACGAGCACACACACACAAACCCACCCAACCATTTTTTTTTTGTTACATTTTAGTCATTTAGCAGACACTCTTATCCAGAGCGACTCACAGTAGTGAGTGCATACATTTTCTTACTGGTCCCCCGTGGGAATCGAACCCACAACCCTGGCGTTGCAAGCTGAGCCACAACTGAACCCCCCCACACACCACATAGTTTGATGGGAAGCTTCAAGCTAGCTCTTATGTTGGCAGAAGAGAGTGGCAGTCCAATTTCTCACCCTGACAGCGTTCTAGACATCTGATCCCACTTAAATGCTAGAGGTCAGCTGGGGGTCAACTGGGGTGGAGAGCAGCGGGTGGCGAGGCTTCCGTGTCTAGCCGTTTGATTCACCAGTGTGTCCCTGTTCCCATGGAAGGGGGGGGGGGGGGTAGCACAGAGGCCTTTGTGCGGTCGGGCGGACGGAAATAGGATGAGTTGAGAGAGAGGCGGGGGGGGGGCAGAGCCTAATGAATGTGTCAAAGCCTGATGTTGGAGTCACAGTAATGTCACTGCACTGTAAGTGACCTACGATTAGCCCTGTGAAGGCTGTGGCAAAGTTTTGAATTCCCTCAGAGTGGTCAGGGAGGGCAGTCATAGAGATTTGAGAGATTTTTTAATCACAATAGTGCAAATAGCTCAGTATTGTAGCTCCCGGCGGTGGCTCCATTTGAATGAGATGAAAGCCTCACAGTGTTGGAGATGGAGGGAGGCTTTCAATAGGCTGATTTCCCTTTCTTTCTTCCCTTCTTAAAGGGTCATTCAGGATGAATGTGAGTGGGGCTCAACTAAACCTGTGGTGGAGTTGCTGTGCTACGTAATACAGAGGCAAGGAAGGGACATATGGCGTGTATGGCATGCATGTGTGTGTGTGTGTGTGTGTGTGTGTGTGTGTGTGTGTGGGGGGAAGGCCCGGAGTTCAATGGGCAGCCACTAGAGGAGGGCCAACACCTGTGATCACAGACAGCTGTTGTTGATTCCAGAATTCTAAACCTGTCCTCTTCTCTCCTCCCAGCCTCTCTCACCCTTTCATCTCTGATCCCTTCCAGTGCAAAGCTCCTGGGGTAAACAAACTTCAGCTGTTCACAGGGACGTCTCCCTCTCTCACTCAGTAGCTCTCTCTCTCTCTCATCCATCTCGCTTTCCCACTCTCTCTCATAACCTGTCCTCATACCTCTACCTTCTTATCACCCCTTCATCCTCCCTCCATCTCTCACCCACTGTCCTTTCCTATGAATCTCTCTCTCTCTCTCTCTCTCTCTCTCTCTCTCTCTCTCTCTCTCTCTCTCTCTCTCTCTCTCTCTCTCTCTCTCTCTCTCTCTCTCTCTCTCTCTCTCTCTCTCTCTCTCTCTCTCTCTCTCTCTCTCTCTCTCTCTCTCTCTCTCTCTCTCTCTCTCAAAGCCATCTTGAGTGGCTATCAGCACAAACCTATCTCTCCCCCTCTGCCTTTTAAATGGACACATTGTCTGCTGCTTAGCTTGACTGTGAATGTATTACAATGGGCAATGTGATACCTATCTTAAGCTGCAAAACCTCTGCTATGGACCTACCATAATGGAGTCCATGAATATCTAGCTAAATGAATGAGCAACAGTTGACATGACACCTAAAATGCAATATTACAACAGTGGAAACTTCCAAGAACTGAATCCAACCTTTGAAAGAAACCTTTCCACTGGAAAGACTGAGTATGAATAGAATCACGCACACCCATACACACACACACAAGTAAAACCAACCGCACATGCGTATATAAAAACACACACACAGCCCTTTCAACCACTGTTATGCAAATAGTTACCATAAAATAAGCATAAAGAAAGTGATTCGTCTAGCATACATAAGCAGCATGTTACCAGTCAGTACAGTAGAACTCACTTGATGTAGTATGGAACCTTATTCTGAGACACTGCTCTCTGCCACGGGAGCTGCACAGAGGCTGTGGAGAAAAAGAAGATGGAAAAATATACAATGTAAATATAAAAACAGCGTTATTTGCAGCGCAATAATCTTTTTAGTCTCCCGAGTTGATTGCTTCTGCAAATATCCACTAATAGTAACATAATGTAATGGGCTTCTTTAACAAATAAGATTCCCACTGTGCATGAAATTAAAAAAGTAATGTGCGTAACTATTGGACAGTTGGAGCGAGTTAAGACGGCTATATCTGTAATAATAGCTGTTTAATACATTCTAATGGTTATTCTTAGACTTCACAGATAAAGAGCAGAACAAACAGAAAGAAGGAAAGCAGATGAGTTATCTGATCTTCAAAGCCCAAACACAACCAACAGACTGACAGGACATTAAATAAAAGCTGTCAAATGTGATGACATAAGACTTTACGAGCTGTCGTAAGCCATTCACAGAGAGGAACACGAGCTGTCACAAGCCATTCACAGAGAGGCCTTTCGCTCCCCTGTATACGCCTAACCTACACACACTGCCTGCATATTAGCTGTATGGAAACAATGGATGAATGGAGGGGTAGATAGAGGGATAGATGGAGGGATGGATGGATGGAGGGTCAATGCTCATGGATAGATGGATGGATGGAAGGATGGACGGACAGACAGACACTTTGTTGATCCCTTAGGGGAAACCTAGTTATTAAAATACTATAAGAAGGAATGGTAGATTATTTCTACTGTATGAGAGATGAAAGGGGAGTCAGAATGGCATCTTGTCTGGTACAGTAACTCAGCTGTCAGCACCACGCAGGTCTATGGACACGGAGCGGCTCAGTTTCCTCCCCATCCCACCCTGTTATCATCCCACAGCTGACATTTTGGATCCATGTCAAAGCCAAATGGGGTAGATAAAAGAGGGGTTGGATATGAGATGGAGAGGAAAGGGACATACAATTGAAGTCGGAAGTTTTACATACACCTTAGCTAAATACATTTAAACTCAGTTTTTCACAATTCCTGACATTTAATCCTAGTAAAAATTCCCTGTCTTAGGTCAGTTAGGATCACCACTTCATTTTAAGAATGTGAAATGTCAGAATAATAGTTGAGAGAATGATTTATTTCAGCTTTTTTTCTTACATCACATTCCCAGTGGGTCAGAAGTTTACATACACTCAATTAGTATTTGGTAGCATTGCCTTTAAATTGTTTAACTAGGGTCAAACGTTTCGGGCAGCTTTCCACAAGCTTCCCACAATAAGTTGGGTGAATTTTGGCCCATTCCTCCTGACAGAGCTGGTGTAACTGAGTCAGGTTTGAAGGCCTCCTTGCTCGCACATGCTTTTTCAGTTCTGCCCACACATTTTCTATAGGATTGAGGTCAGGGCTTTGTGATGGCCACTCCAATACCTTGACTTTGTTGTCCTTAAGCCATTTTGCCACAACTTTGGAAGTATGCTTGGGGTCATTGTCCATTTGGAAGACCCATTTGCGACCAAGCTTTAACTTCCTGACTGATGTCTTGAGATGTTGCTTCAATATATCCACATAATTTTCCTTCCTCATGATGCCATCTATTTTGTGAAGTGCATCAGTCCCTCCTGCAGCAAAGCACCCCCACAGCATGATGCTTCCGCCCCCGTGCTTCACGGTTGGGATAGTGTTCTTCGGCTTGCAAGCATTCCCCTTTTTCCTCCAAACATAACGATGGTCATTATGGCCAAACAGTTCTATTTTGTTTCATCAGACCAGAGGACATTTCTCCAAAAAGTACAATCTTTGTCCCCATGTGCAGTTGCAAACCATAGTCTGGCTTTTTTATGGCGGTTTTGGAGCAGTGGCTTCTTCCTTACTGAGCGGCCTTTCAGGTTATGTCAATATAGGACTCGTTTTACTGTGGATATGGATACTTTTGTACCTGTTTCCTCCAGCATCTTCACAAGGTCCTTTGCTGTTGTTCTGGGATTGATTTGCACTTTTCGCACCAAAGTACGTTCATCTCTAGGAGACAGAACACGTCTCCTTCCTGAGCGGTATGACGGCTGTGTGGTCCCATGGTGTTTATACTTGCGTACTATTGTTTGTACAGATGAACGTGGTACCTTCAGGCGTTTGGAAATTGCTCCCAAGGATGAACCAGACTTGTGGAGGTCTACCATCTTTTTTCTGAGGTCTTCTTGGCTGATTACTTTAGATTTTCCCATGATGTCAATCAAAGAGGCACTGAGTTTGAAGGTAGGCCTTGAAATACACCCACAGGTACACCTCCAATTGACTCAAATGATTTCAATTAGCCTATCAGAAGCTTCTAAAGCCATGACATCATTTTCTGGAATTTTCCAAGCTGTTTAAAGGCACAGTCAACTTAGTGTATGTAAACTTCTGACCCACTGGAACTACAGATACAGTGAATTATAAGTGAAATAATCTGTCTGTAAACAATTGTTGGAAAAATGACTTGTGTCATGCACAAAGTAGATGTCCTAACCGACTTGCCAAAACTATAGTTTGTTAACAAGAAATTTGTGGAGTGGTTGAAAAACAAGTTTTAATGACTCCAACCTAAGTGTATGTAAACTTCCGACTTCAACTGTAGCAATGAAAAATAACATTCCTGTAGTGTATACTTCTTTGTAAATGGGGATGGAAGGAGGGAGAGGTAGAGTCTGGCTTTCTCTGTCTGTTCCTAATGTTCTCTCTCTCTGCCCTCTATCCCACCTCGTCTCTTCCCTCCCTCCCTCCCACCCTCCCTCCCTCCCTCATTCATTCTCTTCCTGGTTAATGACCACTCTGGTCTGAGAGGAGAATAACTAGAGGAAATCAGAGGAGAGTTGTAATTAAGCCTTGAATTATTCAAGAGTAAAGAACCTTATCGCCTGCAAATGGCCTGCTTGACTTTGTGTGTGTGTGTGTGTGTGTGAGGGCTGACTTCAAAACAACCCTGACAAAAAGAACAGCAAAACATACAGAAACCCCTCCCCCGTCATGGATAGGCTACCTCCAAGACATTCGTAGGCTGAATTACATAGCAAGGGCAGTAATTGGCTACTCACTGGAGAGGAAGTGCTGGGAGGATGGGCCAAAGTCTCTGTGGGCTTCCTGAAGGAGCTTCAGTCTCTCCTCAATGGCCACCTGCACACCAGAAAGAGGAGAGAGAGAGAGTTAGACACACACACACATCTGCACCCCGTCAGCTCTATATCGACCGGCCCAGCTGAGTGTGTATGTGTGTTTTGCTGAGTGTCCTCACTGTGAGCAGTGATTCAGTCATCCTCCCTACAGTGAGGAAATAAGGTTGTCTCTACATAGGGAACCAGGAGGCAGACACCAGGAGGCTGACTGGGGTCTGAGTCCTGCTGTGCTGTGTGCCCTTCTGTTTGATCAGATCAAAGTGGCTTCCTATCTCAGTGGTCATCATCGACTCCAGCATGGTAATGCCAGGGGTGGGGGGTATGGAGAAGGAGCGGGATGGAATCTAAGATCTCTCCCTTTCTCTTGTCTCTTGTCTCTCTCTCTCTCACAGTTAGTCCTTGAAGAAGGCACAATGATGCCGAAACGTTGGTGTTTTATCCAATAAACTACTGGGAGTTTATATATAGAGTGTGCGACTCTCTTTATTTATTTGTATTATTTTTATAGTTTTATTCGCCATTAGTCAGCACCTCTACACTAAATAATTGTCTCTGGGTGTGCGCCAGCTCATGCTTTTTATTAGACTTATCTCTCTCTCTCACAAACACAAACACGGTCAAGCCCACTCATACATGCAGTACAAACCCACAATGATTCAAACAGTATAGTGACAACTGAGCCTGAGGGGTGTACGAGTAGGGATCTAATCCCAGCCATCAGTAGGCTGGACCAGGACACAGATCACACAGTGTTAAAGCACTGGGACCTTGAGCAAGGACACCAACACCATAGAGAAGGGTTGGACTGACATATCTAAGGGCACATAAAAGGTTGAAGGTTTTAGGCATGACACCCATTGCCCACCTGTAAAAGGTTGAAGGTTTTAGGCGTGACACCCATTGCCCACCTGTAAAAGGTTGAAGGTTTTAGGTGTGACACCCATTGCCCACCTGTAAAAGGTTGAAGGTTTTAGGCGTGACACCCATTGCCCACCTGTAAAAGGTTGAAGGTTTTAGGCGTGACACCCATTGCCCACCTGTAGTAGTTTCCAGCGCATGTTGAGGTCATCCAGTTGTCTGGAGGAGATGGAGGACAGCTGGACATCCAGAGGAGCCAGCTCACCAGACAGCTCGTTCACCACACGCATGTCCTGCCTCAGAGGGGACATCTCCTCCTTGAAGGTCTGGGACACACACACATGGGACACACAAACAAAATACTCAGATCAGTGTTTTGCTGTGGGCAGATGTACATTACATTATCAGTACAGTGTTTAGTCTTAATTGTGACATTGTCCTGATACTGTACATACTACAGTGCTGGGGTAATACCTGAGCCGATGGTGACAGGTTATTCATTTTTGGCCATTGACGTACTGTATGTACAGGCCAATTACTACCTACTAGTACCTACCAGCAAGTCCTTGTTGGCCCTAAATGTATTGTAGTGAATGTAAAAACACCTTTCCTCTCTCCCCCATTAATAAACCAGTAACTCTCCAGTCACCCCTCTCACCGTGGTCTTCGCTATGTGGTCCTGCAGTGAGTCTATGAGCAGGTCTCCTACAGGCTGCCAGCCAGCCTTGGTCTCCTCTGCCCTGGCTAGCCGCAGGTCCAGCTGGTCCATGTTGCTCTGTAGCTCCTGTAGCCTCTCTAAAGCCTTCTCTACCTGGCTCTGCCAGCCCCCCGCGTGGCCCTGCAGACGCTCCCAACGCTCCTGCACTTCCGCTGTCTGCTTCCTGATGGCCCTGGCCACACCCCGCGCCTTCTCCTCTGGAGTCAGGTCTGGGAGAGGGGGAGAGAGAGAGAGAGAGAGAGAGAGAGAGAGAGAGAGAGAGAGAGAGAGAGAGAGAGAGAGAGAGAGAGAGATAGATAGAGGGGAGTGAGGGAGAGGACAAAGACTTGAACATCTTAAAAGGGGGAAGTTGGTTGTGGAATAAAAGCAAGCATTTCAACTTGAAGCGAGACATTCACTCTAAAGAGAACGACCAAATGTTGATCTTGTCTGCAGACCTGACATGTAAATCAGTGTGTCAGAGACCATCTAAATCTCAAACACCATGATCTGAAGCATGCATGCAAGCACACACAGGCACACATTTTCTATTTTTTTATTTAACTTTTATTGAGACATATTGAGACCTAGGTCTCTTTTACAAATGCACCTTGTATATACAACATAATTATACACATTATACCCAAACTAAACAAAAAGGGAGTATCTACAGCGGGTCCGTCTGTCTGTCTATTTGTCAGTCTGCCAGAAATAGATAGCCACACACCCCAGACAGGACCAGCGTGGGAGCTGTCTGCTTTAATAATGAGAAGTTTGAAATGCAAACAAAGGCCAGGGAAACTCTGGGAGCGTTTGATTGGGTCTGAGAGGATCCTGAGACTAAGGTCTTCTCAGCCACTGGGTTCAGACATGACTAGAGGAGACAGAGGTGTCCCTGTTGTCACTGGTCTTTACTCTCTAAAGCATCTGAGCTGTCACAGGTTTTAGATCAGATATACCCTCTACAGCCACACACACACACTTCTGTGACAGCATCTGAGGTCATTTTAGGGTTGGTTTCAGATAAGTTTCACATTCTGATTTTACATGCACCAGAATGGAACCATCCTACCCATCACAGCTCTCAGAGCAGTTCTTAAATACTGATTCGACAAGAGGCCTTCGATAACTACATCAAAGAAGACACGGAAGGGCCAGATCACAGATCATCTCAGGGGTCTGCTACATTATTGAACATCCTGACTTGGTTAAAGAGGAAATGTGCTGATGTATAGTAGCAACGACTTCACTGTTTCATCTGCTTGGGCCGAGCAGCCTTTAGAGACAGAATTACTAATGGAATATGGTGCATATTTAGTGTTTGGGTGTATTCTAAGCATCATATCACACAACAAATAATCATCAAGTGGACTGGGGAACATCAGAGCTGCTTTTCAAGGTTGTGTGTGTAAGGTTGTGTGTGTGTGTGTGTGTGTGTGTGTGTGTCTGTGTCTGTGTCTGTGTATGTGTGTGTGTGTGTTCAGGCTAGGCAGTGACAGGAGACTCACCTGTTTTGGGCTGTAGGTTCTTGCGTGGTTCTCCCGGCCCCTCGATGGGCTGGTCAGCCAGGTACATGCGTGCCTGGTCCAGCGTACTGACCACAACATGCTCACGGTCCTTCAGCTCCGACCGCAAGGCCTGGGGAGAAACACAAACAGGAACTGGTCAATACATGGTATATTTTTAACATGAATGTCTTACTCAAAATGTCTTACTCCTAACTTGAGATCCACAACTCATAAATTAGTTATTTCATAACTGTAAGAAAAGTTTGGATTCTGCCCGATTTGATCAAACAGCATTGTAGACTATATTAGTGAACTCAAGCAATAATAATGTAATTTTTATCTAAATGATAGGTACTGTAATGAATGTCTATATCTCTAGACGTTCAAATGCCTCAGTCGAAGTATAAGTGCCTGTATTGGAATCAGAGTTGACATCTCCCAGTACCATCAATGCTGTGAACTGTATGTGAACTCTGTATTTCCCTCGGTTCAGATTACTTTGATAGCCTATCCCCCACTGACCTACCATCTCCATATCAAACAAGTCAAACACTTCACTTACATTTCACTTTAATCAACTCCGCCTTTCATTCTAAAATCAGACATTTTACATTCAAAGGAACAGGGTCTGGACGCACACATAATCATACACACTCTCCTCGTCGTAAACAAAAATCTCATTCAGGTGACGGCAGAAATTTAGAACGTGCTCCCTGTCTGGCCTTCTCTCATTGAAAGGGAGAATGAGAGATTGAGAGGATAGAGAGAGAGGTAGCGAGAGAGAAGAATCGAGAGAAATGAAAACAGAGCATCGATCGAAGGCAGTAACGGCAGGTCAAATGAGACATTTCCCGGAGGTTAAAGTGAAATTATCTGAGTGATCCAGAATAAAGCGAGGCGTTCACCCAGCGCTGTTCACGACACAGCAGCCTGCAGTCTTCATCAGATGACTCACTAATGTCAAATCATATCACACACACTCTCTCTCTCTCTATCACACAAACACACACACACACACTGATTCGCTCTCTCCCTGCATTCTATTTCACTAACTCAAACTCACACTCTCTACTATCCTCTTTCTTTCTACCCCCACATCCTCCCTCTTTCTCACACACACACGTGCATGGCACGCACGCACACACACACACACACACACACAATGAATCACTACAGGCCAGTTAGTCCAGTAAGAACTAGGGGTCCGTTTCTAAACGACCTCACTAACATTATTGCCAAAACATCCACTATGGGAGAGGAAGAGGAGGAAAGCAGGACAACATGTACCAGGGTAATTATTCTTGTTTTAATATAGCCAGGACCCCAGGGGGACTCTGATGCCTATCGGACTGTGTGATTGCTTTGTGAGAGGACGATGTTCGAGGGAAACGCTAAGAGGAACTTCATTAGATTGTGAGCCTTGCTTACATAAAGGCTTTTGGTTTTATCAGACAGGATGAGATGAGGAATACGAGGTAGCAGAATTTGCGAGGGTTCCATTTGTTACCGGCCCAAGTCCATTGAAGCGTATATGACAGCATGTTGGGTTGAGTGTAGTGTAGTAGTAGGATACATTTTGAACAGACATAAGGAAATACTTGCAGAACAGGAAACATTGATAGTTGATTAGATTTTAGGAAACTTCATGTCATAAATCACATTTGAGAATATATATAATATTATTTTTCTTCATAATTAAAAACTCTCGGTAACCCAAAAAAGTCTGACAGACAGCGCCAATAAAGAACAATTCAATCTAACAGTATCTTCCGGAGTAACTTTAGTTCAGAAAGTCACCGTAACACTTAAGGACCCTGAGGAAAAACACTCGTAGTAGAAATGAAACACAAGCTGATGCATCCCCTTTCAAGAGAAAATAAAACAACGTTTCTCAGTTGCCAGGATGAGATAAGAGATTACGATCTATCTGAGGAGGAGAAGAGAGGAAAATCTAATTAAGCTTTATTTATACAGCACATTTCAGACATGGAATTCAATGTGCTTCACAGGAAAAAACTAATAAAAACAATGAAAATAAAAACTTTAATATTCACTACACAACAAACATACTGTAAGATGATAAAAAACAAAAGAATAACAATAAAAACTGAACAACTAAAAAGCACACTAAGGAAAACCAAAGCTAAAAAGGTGTGTTTTAAGTTCTCTTAAATATGTCCACAGTTTCAGCCCCCCTCAGGTTCTCTAGCAGGTTATTCCAGAGGCTGGGGGCATAATAACTAAAGGCTGTCTCTCCATGCCTCTTAGTCCTAGGCTTTGGGATAGTTAAAAGGCCAGTGCCAGAGGACCTGAGGGACCTACTGGGTACATAACTTAAAAGCATGTCTGACATGTATTGGGGTGCACAATTGTGGATTGATTTAAAAACCAATAGAATAATCTTACAATTAATTCTAAAACTCACAGGCAGCCAGTGCAGAGACCTTAAAACCGGTGTAATATGTGCTCTCCATCTGGTCTTGGTCAGTACCCGTACTGCAGCATTCTGTATGTTTTGCAGTTGACCAATGGCTTTCTTTGGTAGACCAGACAGGAGAGCATTACAGTAGTCAATCCTGCTTATAATAAAAGCATGGATGAGTCTCTCTGTATCAACCTGAGAGAAAAACTGACACACCTTGGCAATGTTCCTCAGGTGGTAAAAAGCTATTTTGGTCACATTCCTAATGTGTGATTTGAAAATGAGTTCAGAATCTAAAATAACGCCTAGGTTTTTTTCATGGTGTTTTATCTTTATTTCCTGTGAATTAAAATGTGCGGCTAGATTATCTTTCTGTGCTTTGGCTCCAACAATAAGTATCTCAGTCTTGTCTTGATTTAGCTGGAGAAAATTGTGAGCAATCCAAATATTTAAATAACTAATACAGTCTAATAATTTATCCGTGGAGCTAAAATCCTCTGGTGACACAGATACGCTACCGGTCAAAAAGTTTTAGAACACCTACTCATTCAAGGGATTTTCTTTATTTTTACTATTTTCTACATTGTAGAATAATAGTGAAGACATCAAAACTAAGAAATAACACGTGTTAAACAAATCAAAATATATTTGAGATTTTTCAAATAGCCACCCTTTGCCTTGATGACAGCTTTGCACACTCTTGGCATTCTCTCAACCAGCTTCACCTGTAATACTTTTCCAACAATCTTGAAGGAGTTCCCACATATGCTGAGCACTTGTTGGGTGTTTTCCTTCACTCTGTGGTCCGACTCATCCCAAACCATCTCAAATTGGTTGAGGTCAGGGGATTGTGGAGGCCAGGTCATCTGATGCAGCACTCCATCACTCTCCTTCTTGGTAAAATAGCCCTTACACAGCCTGGAGGTGTGTTGGGTCATTGTCCTATTGAAAAACAAATGATAGTCCCACTAAGCCCAAACCAGATGGGATGGCCTATCACTGCAGAATGCTGCGGTAGACATGCTGGTTAAGTGTGCCTTGAAATCTAATTAAATCACAGACAGTGTCACCAGCAAAGCACCCCCACACCATAACACCTCCTCCTTCATGCTTTATGGTGGGAAATACACATGTGGAGATAATCCGTTCACCCACACCGCGTCTCACAAAGACACGGCGGTTGGAATCAAAAATCTCAAATTTGGACTCAGACCAAAGGACACATTTCCACTGGTCTAATGTCCATTGCTCGTGTTTCTTGGCCCAAGCAAGTCTCTTCTTATTATTGGTGTCCTTTAGTAGTGGTTTCTTTGCAGCAATTTGACCATGAAGGCGTGATTCACACAGTCTCCTCTGAACAGTTGTTGTTGAGATGTGTCTGTTACTTGAACTCTGTGAAGCATTTATTTGGGCTGCAATTTCTGAGGCTGGTAACTCTAATGAGCTTATCCTCTGCAACAGAGGTAACTCTGGGTCTTCCATTCCTGTGGTGGTCCTCATGAGGGACAGTTTCATCATAGCGCTTGATGGTTTTTGCAACTGCACTTGAAGAAATTTTAAAAGTTCTTGAAATTTTCCCTATTGACTGACCTTCATGTCTTAAAGTAATGATGGACTGTCGTTTCTCTTTGCTTATTTGAGCTGTTCTTGCTATAATATGGACTTGGTATTTTACCAAATAGGGCTACCTTCTGTATACCCCCCTACCTAGTCACAACACAAGTGATTGGCTTAAACGCATTAATTAGGAAATAAATTCCACAAATTAACTTTTAAGAAGGCAAACCTGTTAACTTAAATGCATTCCAGGTGAGTACCTCATGAAGCTGGTTGAGAGAATGCCAAGAGTGTGCAAAGCTGTCATCAAGGCAAAGGGTGGCTATTTGAAGAATCTCAAATATAAAATATATTTTGATTTATTTAACACTTTTTTGGGTTGCTACATGATTCCATATGTGTTATTTCATAGTTTTGATGTCTTTAGTATTATTCTACAATGTAGAAAATAGTAAAAATAAAGAAAAACCTTTGAATGAGTAGGTGTTCTAAAACTTTTGACTGGTAGTGTATGTAAAGTTGTGTATCGTCTGCGTAGCAGTGAAAATCAATGCTGTGCTTTCTGATAACGCTGACAAGGGGTATCATATATAAACTGAACAGTACTGGACCCAAAATCGAACCATGTAGACAAGATGCATGAAACAAGATGCATGAAAGTCAGAGAGGTTGACACAGTCTTCCCTTTACCTCCCTCCTCTCTGATACAGTAGTTGCAGTATTGGTAAGACAGTGACCCAGAAGAGTGAAAACGTTCTACTTCAACCAAGAGAACAATAAGTGGTGCTACAGTTTGTGAAAAAGCCTCCCAGTATGACATTTTTACACATCAATGCACTACAAACCTGGCATGTATCTTGTAGCTGTGACTTTGGCTGTGTGTGTGTGTGCCGAGCAGACAGTCTTATCGGCCTCTACCCTGTGCTGATGAGGAGATATGAGAGGAAGATAACATCACAACACAGCAGAGAGGAGAGAAGGCTATTTCCAGACCTCCGTGAAGCCAGCCTCTCCTCCCTTTCTCTCTTTTACTCTCTCTCTACTTCTCTGCATCTACCCATCTTTCATTGCTCTCTTTTTTTATCAATCCCACCTTCCTCTGTCTCTCTCTCTCCCATCCCAACTCCCCTGTCTCCTTCCCTCTGTCCCTCTCGCTCCCATCCCAACTCCCCTGTCTCCTTCCCTCTGTCCCTCTCTCTCCCATCCCAACTCCCCTGTTTCCTTCCCTCTGTCCCTCTCTCTCCCATCCCAACTCCCCTGTTTCCTTCCTCTGTCCCTCTCTCTCCCATCCCAACTCCCCTGTCTCCTTCCCTCTGTCCCTCTCTCTCCCATCCCAACTCCCCTGTCTCCTTCCCTCTGTCCCTCTCTCTCCCATCCCAACTCCCCTGTTTCCTTCCCTCTGTCTCTCTCCCATCCCAACTCCCCTGTCTCCTTCCCTCTGTCCCTCTCTCTCCCATCCCAACTCCCCTGTTTCCTTCCCTCTGTCTCTCTCCCATCCCAACTCCCCTTTCTCCTTCCCTCTGTCCCTCTCTCGCTCTCCCATCCTAACTCCCCTGTCTCCTTCCCTGTCCCTCTCTCTCCCATCCCAACTCCCCTGTCTCCTTCCCTCTGTCCCTCTCTCTCCCATCCCAACTCCCCTGTCTCCTTCCCTCTGTCCCTCTCTCTCCCATCCCAACTCCCAACTCCTGTCTCCTTCCCTATGTCGCTCTCTCTCCCATCCCAACTCCCCTGTCTCCTTCCCTCTGCTCCTTCACTTCCATCCCAACTCCCGTCTCCTTCCCTCTGTCCCTCTCGCTCCCATCCCAACTCCTGTCTCCTTCCCTCTGTCCCTCTTTCTCCCATCCCAACTCCCCTGTCTCCTTCCCTCTGTCCCTCTCTCTCTCTCTCTCCCATCCCAACTCCCCTGTTTCCTTCCCTCTGTCTCTCTCTCCCATCCCAACTCCCCTTTCTCCTTCCCTCTGTCCCTCTCTCGCTCTCCCATCCTAACTCCCCTGTCTCCTTCCCTGTCCCTCTCTCTCCCATCCCAACTCCCCTGTCTCCTTCCCTCTGTCCCTCTCTCTCCCATCCCAACTCCCCTGTTTCCTTCCCTCTGTCCCTCTCTCTCCCATCCCAACTCCCCTGTTTCCTTCCCTCTGTCCCTCTCTCTCCCATCCCAACTTCCCTGTCTCCTTCCCTCTGTCCCTCTCTCTCCCATCCAAACTCCCCTGTCTCATTCCCTCTGTCCCTCTCTCTCCCATCCCAATTCCCCTGTTTCCTTCCCTCTGTCCCTTTCTCTACATAATTCCCACATCCCTTTCTGTTGGTCCAATATCCTTTTTCCTACTGTACTTTCTCCTCAAGGTATTCTAATTTCTGTCTTTCTCATCTCTCCCTCCCTTTTCTCCTCTCCTTCTGTATGTCTTTCTACCTCTCTACCTCCCACTCCTTCTCTCTCCCACCCCCTCTCTGCTACTATAAATGACAGCCTGTTCTCAGACCTCACTACAGAACCAGCTAAATGCCACTAAACTGCTTGGCTTTGCTCTGCATTCAGCTCTGCCTTCAGCTCTGCCTTCAGCCCCTCCAAGGTTACAAAAAATCTGCTTTTGTCGTGCTGCTGAGTCATGTGTTTTTTTGTTTTTTTTTTTGAGAGAAAAAAAGTGCTGTTTTAAACTGCTGCCTTTTGAGCCTCATTTGGTTTACGAGCCCACAAGGGAGTGAGCAGACGGTTCAAGTAGGAGTCAGTGTGACTTGAAGCATTAACATGCTAACTCTGGAAGACATGGGGACGGAACTCAATGGGAGTTTTTGCAATACAGTTTCTCCTCACATTGTTTATGCCGTATTGGAGGTGTTAGGGTCGACATCTGTAAGGCATTTTCATCCAAACTGAGGCTAATTCGCTACCCAACTGCCAACTCTGGCCTCAAAGTCAGAAAAATCCCCTACAAAACTGTAAGACATGAAACTTTAGAATTGGCTTCGCTAAGTAAAACAATGTGAAAGCCAACCAACACAGTGAAGGACTTTAAAGTTATCCAGCCCAATTCAGATACAGTGGGGGAAAAAAGTATTTAGTCAGCCACCAATTGTGCAAGTTCTCCCACTTAAAAAGATGAGAGAGGCCTGTAATTTTCATCATAGGTACACGTCAACTATGACAGACAAAATGAGATCCAGAAAATCACATTGTAGGATTTTTAATGAATTTATTTGCAAATTATGGTGGAAAATAAGTATTTGGTCAATAACAAAAGTTTCTCAATACTTTGTTATATACCCTTTGTTGGCAATGACACAGGTCAAACATTTTCTGTAAGTCTTCACAAGGTTTTCACACACTGTTGCTGGTATTTTGGCCCATTCCTCCATGCAGATCTCCTCTAGAGCAGTGATGTTTTGGGGCTGTCGCTGGGCAACACGGACATTCAACTCCCTCCAAAGATTTTCTATGGGGTTGAGATCTGGAGACTGGCTAGGCCACTCCAGGACCTTGAAATGCTTCTTACGAAGCCACTCCTTCGTTGCCTGGGCGGTGTGTTTGAGATCATTGTCATGCTGAAAGACCCAGCCACATTTTATCTTCAATGCCCTTGCTGATGGAAGGAGGTTTTCACTCAAAATCTCACAATACATGGCCCCATTCATTCTTTCCTTTACACGGATCAGTCGTCCTGGTCCCTTTGCAGAAAAACTGCCCCAAAGCATGATGTTTCCACCCCCATGCTTCACAGTAGGTATGGTGTTCTTTGGATGCAACTCAGCATTCTTTGTCCTCCAAACACGACGAGTTTTTTACCAAAAAGTTCTATTTTGGTTTCATCTGACCATATGACATTCTCCCAATCCTCTTCTGGATCATCCAAATGCACTCTAGCAAACTTTAGACGGGCCTGGACATGTACTGGCTTAAGCAGGGGGACACGTCTGGCACTGCAGGATTTGAGTCCCTGGCGGCGTAGTGTGTTACTGATGGTAGGCTTTGTTACTTTGGTCCCAGCTCTCTGCAGGTCATTCACTAGGTCCCCCCCGTGTGGTTCTGGGATTTTTGCTCACCGTTCTTGTGATCATTTTGACCCCACGGGGTGAGATCTTGCGTGGAGCCCCAGATCGAGGGAGATTATCAGTGGTCTTGTATGTCTTCCATTTCCTAATAATTGCTCCCACAGTTGATTTCTTCAAACCAAGCTGCTTACCTATTGCAGATTCAGTCTTCCCAGCCTGGTGCAGGTCTACAATTTTGTTTCTGGTGTCCTTTGACAGCTCTTTGGTCTTGGCCATAGTGGAGTTTGGAGTGTGACTGTTTGAGGATGTGGACAGGTGTCTTTTATACTGATAACAAGTTCAAACAAGTGCCATTAATACAGGTAACGAG